>NC_137920.1:36565424-36572924 GCF_963457725.1 Sprattus sprattus
CAGGAAGCCTGTATCCTTCCTTCTACATTTTATAGTTTCTTTTTCACAGACCCATTTTCCTGGAACCGAAGATCTGCGAGATCCCCACCATGCTGACGTGTGACCTGTAATCTAGTAGCGCCTGGAGGACAGAAAGGGTAGATCAGAGCAAGACACAGACCTGAGATCAGAGATCAGTGATCAGAGCAAATGAGAGGGCAGATCCAGTATTCATGAAGCACTGATCTGGGGCCTGCTTATCTCTAAGGTGCCCATGTCAGTCTCATGTCTCCCAGTAGCAGCACCGCACACAGACAAAACACACTGTCACACACAGACTGATATGTAAAGCACACTGTTAAGTGAGAAATACCTGGAGGGTAAGAGAGGGTGACAGAGGCCTCTCCAATGCTCTTTAGGATCAGGAGTCGCCCTCAGAGTGTGTGCTTTCCAGTGGTGGATCGGCACACACCCCTTCTCCAGTGACAGAGAGGAAACGCTACCCTTAGGATCCATAGTCTTGTCATAGTCTAGGCCATGGGAGGAGGGAAGGGTAGTAGGGTGGAGACGAGCCAGCTCAGGTGGTAGGGATCGCTTCAGGCGTAAGCTGGTGCAGGTCGCTAAGGAAAAGGAATTGAAAGATAAGCAAGGGGATCGTAGCACATTGTTTGGGGGTTGGGTTTTGTTTCTGTCGTGGACAGCGAGTCTTTGTATTTTTTCCTGCTTGAAACATACATGTGTGTGATCTTTTTTTTTGCGGTTTGACCTGGCGAAAATGTCAACTTCCTCTCTGGGTTCTCTTGAGGCAGAGCTTCTGAGAGAGAAACGCTGGTGGTTGGTTAGTGGTTCATTTTCACAAGAAAATGCCTCAACATAGACCCCCCCCCCCCTGCCCCCCCCCCCCCCCCCCCCCAATCATTCAAAACATTGTGGCAGTCCTTCTCCTTTCATGGAGCGTGTTGAGGGGTTTAAAGTTTATTACATTAATGGAGCGTGTTGAGGGGTTCATGGTTTACTACTTAATGGAGCGTGTTGAGGTTGCGGTCTTCTTCCTCCAAGGCCCACTTCTCATTCACACAGAGACAGAGCCATCCATGAGAGCATGAAATATTGATGCCCTGAGCCAGCATGACTTAGCTGGTTATTGGGATCCGGAGGCACTTTGGCCTAGAACTCATTATCTAGGTTACCTGACATATCCTGTTTCATGGATCAAGCACACGCTCTCTCTCTCTCTTTCTCTCTCGCTCTCTCTCTTTTTCTCTGATAACGTGCCCTGAGTGTTTCTTTACTCACTCTCTCCAGGGGGCACGGAAAAGAATGCAGGTCGATCCTTATGAAAGTTTTAATGGCTAGGTTTAATGACAGCAGACTTGATAAGCCAATCTCTGAGCTGCATCCGATAGCACAAGCACAAAAGCAGGGCACACAGATAGAACAAAGGTCTGGAGGTGTGTACAGGACCAATGTGTGGCAATTCATAGCGCTTGTACTCAGAGAGCGTGTAATCCATGCATCATAAACATTGGTCGTCCTTGATCTGAGTGAAAAACATGGAACTGGGATCTTCTATCTTTAGACCAACAGGAGCATTCAAAGAGCAGTCAAGGGACCCAGATGGTAAAGGACAGAGGAGGAATAGCCAATGAAGTTTCCTGATTCCTTAGGGGAAGAACTGGGAAGGGGGGGGGGGAGTCAGAGTGGCATATTGACCTTGAGTAACCCCCCCCCCCACACACACACACACACACACACACACACACACATTCACATTCCTCCCCCATCCAACAGACCTATACACACACACACAACACTGTTTGGATTGTGAGTCATAGTGAACCAGCTATTAAAAATGATGAAAGACATCGCTGGGTACTCTTCCTTCCCCACCTCCTCCTCCCTGCCCACACAACCAGACAGGGGAAGCAGGGAGGGGGTGTCAAAGTAGCGTATTGGCCAGGAGTGGAGAACCCACCCCCAAAACACACACACAGGCACCCACACACACACATTCCTCCCCCATCCCTCACAAAAACTTCTTGACTTGTGATTATTATTGAACTACTGAAAACACTCCTGCGTCCTCCGTTCCAACATCCTTCTTGTCCACCCAACCCAAACAGGACTCTTGACCCCGAGCCCCTGGGTGAGGCCACAAAGGCTGAGGTCGTAGTAAGAGGAACAGTTTCTGGGAAAGAGAAACTGAAAAAGTGACAGGAATAGGTACCGTTAGGATGTGATGCCACTCTCGGTGGGGATTTCGTCATTTCCTTAATTTTAGGTCCACAGGAAGATCCACCTTGGATGGAAAACATAGAAGTTAATAAATAAACAATCCACTCTTAGATAAACACACTTTGACACGCCCTTTTCTAAGACGAATGAACGTGGTAAACCACCTCTCTCGAAAGGCTCAGACGATCGGCGGAAAAACTAACGGTTTACATCTAGACCCCTTATACATGAGGCAATTGTAACACGTTCGCGAGTTTCTATCGTGGTAGGCGCAATGTAACAGCTTTACATTGACGCATGTATAAGGGGCTACTGTTAGGCCTACTTACACTATGTTTTTATTCTACTTTATTATTCTTTCAATTATATTATTTATATTTTCATTATACTGTATATCTGTTTTTTATCATGTTTTCATTCTATTTTATGTATATTGTATTTCCTTTGAATTATATATTTTTTAAATCTTTTATTGTTTTTCACTCTTAAGCACTTAATTTTTCCTTTGGATGTTTTCTTTTTGCTTTTATTGGTGTAAATCGCACGGAATTGCCTCTGTGTGAATGTGCTATATAAAGAAACTTGCCTTGCCTTACCTAACGCTTGGCTAACCTAAGCTGACAAATTGCTGAATGTAGAAAAAAAAAAAAACGAACTGACACTTCAAAAATCGCAAAGGAGCGTAAAAGACAAAAAACGCAACGCAACAAAAAGAACAACAACATCCTTATCGTTTGTTGTGCTTTTTTCCTTAACCCTCCCCCCATCCCCCTCATCCCTTCCCTTGAATCTCATTGCTCTGCTTTGACCTTTGGCTCAGTATGTGCGTGCTGATGAGATATCATTAGGCCACGCTTGCGTGAGTTCATAATGTGCTGTGCGGCAAAAGCAGCATTTGTCGCTTTGTTTTGCTACTGTCAGTAAGACTCAGCCCTGGATGCAGTTGTTGTTTATCTTCAGAACTGTTTGCAGAGCGTGTACAATCCCTCAACCCCCCCCCCCCCCCCCCCCCCCCCATCCCCTCTCCCTTCTTACTGGCTGTTTAGCTGACCAGTGTTTTGGAGCTCTGACAGTGGGTGCGTAATGGGGTTGACTTAGCACAGCATCTTTGCAGAGGAGATGAAAACACAAGGATTGGCCTTCAGCGTTGTTGGAAGTGGGGATGCCGTCGTGTTTAGAAGTATGTGTTTCTCAGCGACTGCTGTGTGAGTGGTTAAAGAGGGGAAAATAGAATCTCATGCGCATACGTGGATGCACATACACATACACACACACACACACAACAGACACAGACACACACACACACACACACACACACACAGACATACTCCAACACATCTCACCACAGGATGGGATGAAAGACTTCATGACCTTCTAGGGGCAAACAGTCTATTCATACACTGGCTAGCCACTAGTGAGCATGCTCGAAAACATGATTGTATGGGACACAGATCTTTGTAGAGCCCTGGGTTTGTGGCAGTGGTTTTGGGGGGAAGAGGGGAGAGCGGAGGGGAAGAGGGAGGGAGGGAGGGTTGGGGGGGGGGGGGGGGGGGGGGGGGGGGTTGGTGCACAACAAACAGAACAAACAGCACCAGCATCATCTAGCATCATTTAGTCACAATATTCTAGAAGTGCTGCCCCGGCTCAGTGCTAACAAAGGGCTTATTGTGGAGCGGAGGAATAACAATGAACGATGTGTAATTCTAGAGAAACGGATAGCAGGCCGTAGTGGCATCACATATTGTTCAGACAGGCCTGATAAGGTTTCAAAGTCAGTCTGGTGTTTCCTGGTTTCCTGGTTCTAAAATGTTCTAGTGTCAGGGTTAGGGTTCGTAAAACCCTAAACTGATTAGGCATTAAAGTTTGAAAGGTGTGCTGGAATTTGTGTATGTGTGTGTAAAGCTTATGTTTATGTTAATATGTGTGAGTGTGTTTGTGTGTGAGGGGGGGGGGAGGTACATGTGTATGTGTTTTTGTGTGTGTGTTTGTATGTTGTGGGTCTGTATGAGTTGTTTGTTAACACACTCCAGGAGACACAGCAGAGAAAGACGGATTGCCAGCTGTGCCACTCTGCCACTTTCTAGTCAGGCAGTGCCATGGCCAGCTCGTCCTCTCTGCAGCTCTCAATGAAGGATATCTGGGTCAACCACTAAAATTGCCTTTTTTGACTTCGCAAAAAAAAAAAAGCAGTGTTGTGACGTCTCACAGGTGTTTTCTATTCAATATCACGGGAGGAGGGAGAAAAGGAGCGCACACTGTTTAGGGAATATTGCCCCATTAGAGAGAAGGAGCGCACACTATTTAGGGAATATTGACCCGTTGTAGAGAAGGAGCGCACACTATTTAGGGAATATTGCCCCGTTAGAGAGAAGGAGCGCACACTATTTAGGGAATATTGCCCCGTTAGAGAGAAGGAGCGCACACTATTTAGGGAATATTGCCCCATTAGAGTCTCGTGGCGGCAGCACAAAGCTGTGGTAAGGCTGCACCCCTCCCTTCATTTCCTGCTGAGCCCCACCCCAGGGAGCGCCCATGTCAGACGACTCCAGGGGAAAAAAGGGCAACATGGGGTAGTTCCCACTGAACAGCAGCACACAGCGCTCATGCCTCCTGCCTTGAAAACCAGTGACTCTCACGCCCATTCACCAGTGGAAACCCAGAGACTTTCTCTTCCCCACCACCATTGCAGTTTGCCTTGTGTTCACAAATATGTGGCTTCCTGACCGTACTGACGTTGCTATGTGCCTGTTTACTGCGCTGGTGCAGCCCAACCAAAACCTGCCAGTGAAGCTTTATATGAGGCCTATTAGCTCATCCCCCAGAACATTCAGGATAGGCTTTTCCACCCTCCATATCAAAGCTATTGTTTGGCAAACCATGTGATAGGTTTCGTAACCCGTGACAAGGTGACTGTACTCCTAAATGATAAACGCACAATGGCGGTGTGCAAAGGTAAAAGTACAGATGTAATAGAGACTGTCTAGTTTCCTCCCTTCAAAACATGTGTTATCACAATGTGCTAGATTATTCTTGAACTCCCAAGCACTGCAGCTGATAATGCTAATTGTTTTTTCCACATGCTTGCTTTTTTTTGCCTCTGAGGAAGTTTTTATCACTCCACACAAGGTCACTTGGTGTATACATAACACGAAACGACCATAACATTAGTCCCCTGGATGATGTTTCAAGAAACCTTCCTACTTTTTCTAACATCTTCTTTTTTGTTTCCCCTCTCTCTCTCTTTCTGTTTCTCTCTCTCTCTCTCTCTCTCTCTCTCTCTCTCTCTCTCTTCCTCCCCCTCTCTCTCTCTATCTATGTATCACTTTCCTCTCTCTCTCTCTTTCCCTCTCTCTTCTTCTCTTTCTCTTTCTCCAGGTATCTTGTACAGTGAAGTGCGTCGCCCCTGCAGGGTGCTGCTCCTCCTCAACCCTCACAGTGGTAAAGGCCAGGCTCTGTCTCTCTTCACCGGCCACGTCCAGCACATGCTCCAGGAGGCCGGCGTCCCTCACTCTCTCGTCGTCACGGGTACGTGGGAAAACAAATAGCCACCTCTGTCGTCACGCAGACTAGCTTTTAGCATCCTAATACAATGGTGCTAAATCTGTTTCGTAATCCTTTTGATTACCTTTAGAGTGTTTTCTCCACAGTGCACCTTAAGAGTGTAAGCAGAGATGTTCTTAGCTGGACAGACAGGCTTGTTCTCTTCTCGTTCCCTGAAAATACTGCAGTGTCAGATGGCGGTCGAGTCACAAAAGAAGCCTCCCTGGACACAGCAATCCTCTTAATGTCAGTGTGCCTGCGAAGTGCTCAATTTACTTAAAAGGAAGAAGAGAAGGGTGGAAAAAAAGAGACTGAGAACTCGCGCGGTTGAAAAAAAAAAGTACTAATCCAGAAGAGGCTTTAAATCTGTTATCTGAGAGAAGAAAAAAACCTACATACACATTCACTGTCTTATTCATAGTCATGTACACACATACTGTACATTAAGACAAATTGTCTTAAACTCTCTCTCTCACACAAACACACACACACGAATACATACTCACACACACACACCCACACATACACACACACATATACACAGACACACACATACACACTCATGCACTGCCTCACACACACACACACACACACACACACACATACACAAACACACACACACACACACACACACACACACACACACACACACACACACACACACACACACACACACACACACATAAACACAGACACACACATACACACTCACATACACACTCATGCACTGCCTCACACATACACACAGACACACACACACAGTTTAATATGTGTTTTTGTTTTATGAAGTGAAAACCCATGACCCCTCTCTCCGCTTGGATTAAAGTGCGTGTGGCTTCTCTGCTGATGGGGTCTTGAATCCCATCCAAAATAATCCCAGTCTGTTGGAAGCCAATGGGGCCTTTCAGCCTCCGGGAGCTCCCTGTCAAGCCTGGGTGCTCAAGGCTAGAAGGCAGTTAGCATTAGCTTGAGGCTAATGGGAAAAGACATGGTTGATTACTGTGGTTTTTGGCAGCGAGCTTGAAGCTGAGCAGGTGTGAAGCGCTACTTAGAGAGTCCTCTGACCGTCTCTTGACCACTTCACTTTGTCTCTGCAGCCCATTTAAGTTAATGCTCACCGTGTAACTATTTAATGCAGCCTATTAGGTAGCATTAGCATCAGAGGCTCTAGAATAGTGTCAACCCTGGGAGAAGTCTCGGCGGGTGCTTTCTCAACATCAGTGGGCTGTTACAAACACCTGATGAGGCCAAGGAGACCCAATCGCAATGTAAATGTCAAGACATGTCAACTTCAAAGTATAAAGTTAAAAACTAGGTATTCTAGTTTTGGTTGCTATGTATTCTGATAAAATTAAAAATAAACGATTAAAGTGTGAGAAATGTGCATGAACTGTTGTGATTTACAACCAGGGCAATCAGTTTAATTGCAGCTGGCAAACTTCACTGATGTTTCCACCTGCCTGATCACCATGCTTGAGATAACATAGCACTGTGTCTCGAGCGCCGTCCAAGGCCTTGTCTGTTAAACCTGCAGGCAGAAGTACTGTAGTGTACAGTCACACAGTGTTGTGCTTTAGCCACACAGAGGATTGATACTACACCCTCTGATTGTCCGTCTGATGTTCTTTAGCTGCACAGAGCATTGGTGCTACACCCTCTGATTGTCCGTCTGATGTTCTTTAGCTGCACAGAGCATTGATACTACACCCTCTGATTGTCCGTCTGATGTTCTTTAACCACACAGAG
>NC_137920.1:36577924-36610424 GCF_963457725.1 Sprattus sprattus
GACATTCAAGGAGCAAAGATGAGACGTCGTTGTGTGGTGAGAACTGATAGAAAATCGTAAACAACAACAATCGCCGCCATTTTCCCCCAAAATCTTTATTTATTGGTACCACCAATAAATAAAGCAGGATTCCAGTCAATGGAAAAATGGCCTCTCCCCACCGGCGATTGTTGTTGTGTACGATTATCTATCAGTTCTCACCACACAATGACGTCTCATCTTTGCTCCTTAAATGTCGATATGTAATGGTATGGAGTTATTGAAACTTACTACGTGTAAAAAAGACTAGAAATTGAATGTTTATTTATCGAGTCTCAAGCCTATAAAGTTGCACTGGGTGCCTTTAAATACAGTCCTGGACAAATTTGGCACCCCTGAATCATCATTCAGAATACTTTTCATAAATATATAGTAAGTAAACCAATTATGTATAACAAGAATATTTTAATATAGGTCATAAATAAAATGTTCAAGGTTACTAAACACTTGCATAATAGTGAAATAACACAAAATGTTTATGTTATTACAAAATATTGGCACCCTTCTCTAAAAATTGGTTGCAGAACCATTGGCAACAATGATACCCTGTAAATGTTAACTGTAACTAAGCTTCTTGCACCGGTCTGCTTAAGCCACTCTTGACCCTGATATGCGTTCAAGCACTTACGATTGAAGTCATTTTTGGAATGGCAGATTTGAGCTCTCTCCAAGGTTTCTCAATGGGATTTAGGTCAGGACTCAGTGCTGACCATCTTTTCCACGTCAACCATTCTTTTGTAATGCATGATCTGTGCTCCGGGTCACTGTCCTGCTAAAAGACCCAAGACCTTCAGCTCAAACCTAGTTTTCAGACACTGTGTAACACATTTGACTCTAAAATTAAATGTTCTGATTTAATCATTCCTTTGATACATTCAGTGCCTCCAGTTCCAGAGGCAGCAGAACAGCCCCACAGCATGACACCATGCCTTACAGTTGGTAGGGTGTTCTTTTCGTAAAGGGCCTAATTTTTCCCCGCCTGTAAACAAACTGATGCACTGCATTTCCAAAGAGCTCTGCTTTGGTTTCATCTTTGGTTCTCATTGAACATTATCCCAGAAAGACTGAAACCACCATTCCGCATTCCATAGAGCTCCAGGTCAGCCTAAAGCTCTTCAGAGGTCTCGTGTGGTGTTTTTGCCACAATCAACACCAGCTTTCGCAGATTCCGCTTAATTCTTATTAGCGCCTATGTCCTGGACACGTCTTTACAGTTTTAGGACTGTCAAACTTTAAACAGAGATTTCAAGAGCTTTGGTAAGTGTCTTGTAGCTTTTCGATTTACATTTTTTTTTTTTTTAAAGGAACAATGAAATGTAAGCACTTGAGTCTTAAGTGTTATTCGTTTAGTTTGAGGCACTCATTTAAATCCATCAAAAGGGTGCCAATTTTAGGGTCCAGTGTACATTTTATGTCTTTTTTTTTTTTTGCTTCACTAGAGGAAAGCATTTCTTTGTTGTTGTTCAATAACTTTCGACATGTTATTAAATATTGTGATTATACAAAATGGGTTCATTTCCATTCACTTTTGAGGATATTATACATTATACATTTTAAACTTCAAATTCAAGGGGTGCCAATAACTCTGACCAGGGCTGAATATATAGAATTTCCAATAGCCTCCTAGAAGGAAGTGGACTCTTGCCACACAATGAAGCTTCCTGGATAAATAAATGAAACAGCAAATTACATGTTTGCCAGCCCTTGGTTAAACAGGTTTGGCATTATCTTACCAGACTCTGATCTAATAACCATTACCTTGTGATAGAACCCATGAAATGTTTTGAAGGGCACAACTTTTTTTAAACCACCACAGGTGTTTTAATGCTCTGGCACTGCTCTCAGTAGCCATAGTCAATTACTCGGAACACAATTGAATAATGAAAACAGTTGATAACTCAGAACACAGTTTAATAGTGAAAACAGTTGATAACTCAGAACACAGTTTAATAGTGAACACAGTCGATAACTCGGAACACAGTTTAATAGTGAACACAGTCGATAATTTGGAACACAGTTTAATGATGAACAGTCAATAACTCTCCATTTCTATTTAGCACACACTGCACATGTGCTCCTACCCATAACAGCCCCAGTCCCAGCCCCAGCCCCACTGCCCTATGAATGATGTTAATTGGCTAGATGAAATTAATGCAGCGATATGGTTTCTCATATGACACGGACAATAAAATATGTAATTTTGCCCCCTATCTCTCTCTTCTTCCCTACTCAGAGCGGCAGAACCACGCGCGGGAGCTGGTGAGGGAGGCCGACCTGTCCAAGTGGGACGCCCTCGTCATCATGTCAGGAGACGGCCTGCTGTTTGAGGTGAGCTAACAGTCCTGTATTTCCTATCTGTTCTATATGTCCTATATGTTCTGTCTGTCCTGTACAGTATGTCCTCGGTAGGATGATTAGTAGGTACTGTATATTGTCCCTGTTGAAGAAGTATGTAGGTGTGAAAGTGGAAGCCAGCATTTCCCTGTTTGCTTGTCCTGTCTGTCCTATCTGCCCTAGCTGTCCTGTATATACTGTCTGTCCTATCAATCCTGTCTGTCCCGTCTAACCTGTCTGTCCTGTATGTCCTCGGTGGGATGATTATTAGCACTTGGTATATTGTCCCCGTTGAGGAAGTATGTAGGTGTGAAAATGAAAGCCAGCATTTCCCTGTCGGTGTTGTTTTGTGCTTGTGCTGCTTGTGCTTGTGGCCTTGTGTGGTGTACTGGAGGCACTGGAAACTTTTCAAACGCCCCTTCAAACAGACTTAATCAGCCACTCAAACAAATACAGGTTGAGTTCAGATCTGCCTCGTGCTGTAGTTTCTGAGTGAGTCACCACACTGGCGTGTTTGTCGAACCACTGTATGTGGGCGTGGAGAGGGGTCACGGGGGGTCATGTCTAACGGCTTCTGTTCTTTCCGTCTGTCCCCAGGTGATCAACGGACTGATGGACAGGGAGGACTGGGAGGAGGCCATCCAGACCCCGCTGGGGATCCTTCCAGGTGGCTCTGGGAACGCCCTGGCTGCCTCCATCCACCACTACGCAGGGTGAGAAGGCTGCAGAAGAGCTAGAGAAAGAGAGAGAGATAGAGATAGAGAGAGAGAGAGAGAGAGAGAGAAAGATAGAGAGAGAAAGAGAGAGAGAGAGAGAGAAATAGATAGAGAGATAGAAAGAGAGAGAGAGAGAGCAAGAGATAGAAAGAGAGAGAGAGAGATAGAGAGAAAGAGAGAGAGTGTCATCATTGTCATTGTTATTTATGTTTGGCCACATGCCCAGTTAATCAGGAGGGACTGCAGCAGCCCTCTGGAACAGCCCCGGCCCGGGGAGAGAGGGGTGGGAGGGGGCAACTAGGGTGTTCGTTCACACAATCCCACGGCCACAGCGCTCAGAGCAGGGCACAAAGGGAGGAAGGATCCAGAGGCTGTTTTGTTCTCACCCTGTAGGGGGGGTAAAGGGGGCAGAGTGTCCATGGCTGTTTTTTAGGGGCAGTTCTCAGATGCACTCCAAATCCATTTGAGTTAGGCATACCAGTTTTGCACTGATTATCCCAGATGCATTTGACCTTGAATATAGGCGAAAGTACTAGGCAAATATTTTACACATCCAGAGAATTCCAACGTTAAATATTCAACATGAGAGGGGAGTATCAATGTGAAGTTTTATTCCATGCTGTATATAGACGAGGTCAGGTTTGAACTGAGGCCACTTCACAGTACAACCAGGAGTAAACAGCTCCATGTTTGTCCCTCAAGCTGTGAAGCCGTGCCCCTCGCATGTATTAGCCTATGACAGCTGGATTTGACCCCCTGTAGACGCAGACTTAATTGGTGCTCTGATCAGACAGATGAGTCTGAGTGATGTTTGGGGGGTTGTGTGGGCGGGTTGTTGGGGAGTAAGGGGGAGTTTGGGGAGGGTCTGACCTCCCTGTCCCGCCTCACCATCTGGGGCTGTCTTCTATCTTTTGTCTGCCGTTGTCGTCAGCTCATGGCGCTCCTCTCCCTCCTGACAGGTCCCAGCCGGTGCCCAGCGAGGAGCTTCTGGTGAGCTGCGGCTTCCTGCTGTGCAAGGGCCTGGTGGCGCGCCTCGACCTCACGTCCGTGTGCCTGGGCTCCAGCCCCCAGCAGCAGCAGCGCCTCTTCTCCTTCCTGTCGCTGGCCTGGGGGTTCGTGGCCGACGTGGACATCGAGAGCGAGAAGTATCGGCACGTGGGCGCCGCCCGCTTCACCGTCGGCACCCTGGTTCGCCTGGCGTCCCTGCGGGTCTACCAGGGCAAGCTGGCCTATTTGCCCGCGGAGTCCACGTCGCCCGGGCCTTCCCCTACCTCGGGATCGCCGCCGTCGTCGCCCCATACGCCACACGCCACCTCACCCCACGGCTTCTGCTCGTCTCTGGTGTGTCGCTCTTCACAGTCACAGTCGCCTAGGCAGAATAACACGAACACCTTCCACAACTACTGCAACTCCAACAATGCCTTCAAGGCCAAGCGGGGGGGGGACCTTGCCCCGGCCTCCACCCCCCGCGGGCCCCTGGACTCCCTCTTAGTGCCCCTGGACCAGCCGGTGCCCAGCGACTGGACGGTGGTTCCGGAGGAAGACTTTGTGCTGGTGCTGGCGATGTACCAGTCCCACCTGGCGGAGGACCTACACGCCGCGCCCAACTCCACCATGGAGGACGGCCTCATCCACCTGTTCTACATCAAGGCGGGCATCTCACGGGCCACCCTGCTCCGCCTCTTCCTGGCCATGGAGAAGGGCGCCCACCTGGCCACCAACTGCCCGCACCTTGTGTACGTGAAGGTGCGGGCGCTCAGGCTGGAGCCCTACTCGGCTAAAGGGACAATCACGGTGGACGGGGAGCTGGTTGATTACGGGCCGGTGCAGGCCCAGATCCACGGCGGTCTTGCTCGGCTCATAGCCAGCTAGAAAACAAACACAGCAGACCATCACAACCTTGAACCACCCAGGCTGCTAGGCTAGGACTGCTCGAGTTTACAAAATAAAACACTTTATTCCTGCTGCTTTAAGGAAAGTGCAATGTGGTGTAGACCTGTGTCAAATCCAATGACGGGGCAAATGTTAAGAAAAGGGGCTCAGGCACTCAAAAAAGAGCTCCCAGAATATGCAGCAGATATGGATTTGACCCAGGTCTATTATTGTGGTGGTAAATGCCTCTGGAAGAAAATCTGAGATGAATTTGTATTTCTCTCCTGACTTTCTTTCTTCCTCCCCTCCATACTCTCCGTCCCCCCCCTCCCCTCTCCCTCCCGCAGTGGCCCTGAGTAGGTCATGCTCTTGGCCGCTTCTTCTCTGTGAGCTTCCCATGGCTGTGAATGTGTAGTGACGGTGTGTTACTAGGACCCAGGCTGGAGGCATGAAGCATTCACCTTGCTGTGCTGTCCTGCCTTCATGAGCCGAGCTCGATCACACAATGAAGGAAGGGAGAGTAGTAGTTTTAAACTGGGCAGCAGGTCCTGTTTAGTTTTTTAATGAGCTGGGTTGTGGTGACAACTTGAATGATCTTTGCTCCTATGCATCCCCGTTTTTGCCGTCTTTCTGTCTCTCTTTCTTTCTTTTTGTTTTGGGGGGTTCAGATTTTTGGCAGTCAGGGCCACTTTGACTCAGCGAGAGGCGAGACAGCTGAAGACCTGCGGTGTCGGTGACGTAATCACCCCCCGCCCCGGCGGAGCCACGTGGCCATGTGCCACTGCCGTGGAGGAGAGGAGGACGAGGAGAAGGAGGAGGAGATGCCACTCACCAACAGCTCTCCTCCTCTCTCAAACGCTGAACCGCGTCTATCTTGACATCTGTAGGTGCAGCCCCTCCTCCAACTCCTCCTCCTCTTTCCACGCTTCGGTCCCCCCTCCCTTCCTCCCTCCTTCTCTCCAGCACTGCAGTGCTCTGCAGAGAACTGTCCTCCCCCCGACAGCCCAATGCAACCCCAGCTGCCACTCTTTCGATTGTATGATGCCGCCCCCCCGCCCAATTCTAAAATCCCATCCACATCTATCTAAACAGCCTGACAGGGTTGAGCACACGTCAGCCTTTATCTTTATAGATGGCTGTCCTGGTCCTGCCTTAAATCAAAGGTGTTGAGTAAGGCTGGTGGGAGGGGAGGGGTGTGTGCCTGTGTGGTTGATTAAACAAGTGCACCACACATCTTGGGAGGGAAGATAAGGAGGGGCTGAGGCAGAGATATTGACTGGTTTGAGAGCTGCATTGGCAACTACGCCACAGTTCCTGTGGAATTATTAGCTGACACTGTGAAAGGTTAGGCCTTCCTATTCTAATGCTTCAGACTGCTGGGGCAGAGGTCATGAACCCTGGCACACTCCAGTGGGATTACTCAAGGCCCAGGCACAGGCCACCCCTCACCAGATCAGGAGAAAGAAAGGGGGGGGGGGGGGGGGGGGGGGGGGGGGGGGCGTCATCAAGTAGACAAGATGGCAGCTCGCCGACGTATAGGGTTTTGTTGTTTGTCTGTAGGTGTTGTTTGCAACTAGACTTTTGACTGTTTGCGAAGTTGTGTCTTGACTGTACTGCACATAAATGCACCTTTTAAAATGATGTACTGTGTCGTCAGAGGAAGACATAGCAAAAAAAGAGTTTCCCCAGAAAGACGTTTTTTTAGTACCTCATGATCCTCCCTTGCTGCTTGGTAGTCCATCTCTCCCTAAGTCACCTGCAATATCTTTTTATTCCATCCAAACCACAGTAGTCATGGGAACAGAGGACACAGCAGCCTGGGGGAAGAGTGGGAATGAACAATGAGGCAGAACCTGTCCTTGTTGAAATGTGAAATATGACATGGTGACCATTGAGCGCTCAACTAGAAGGGAACAAATAGGCCTATTACAGGCATGCATATTCTAAGCCTCCATTCAAACTTTACTGTCAAGAAGCACAAGAACTGCTACTCGACTTCAAAAAACAGAAAAGACAATGGCTTAAAGTTCAGTGAATCCTGGATCAACTGTGAAACTGCTTGTGTAAAAGCTATTTCATGTTCAAGCGTTTACAATGTCTGGTTAGAAAAAGACTAGACATCCAAAGCAAATGTCTCCGTTATCTATGCAAAAATGCAGTTCGTTTTTTGTGTGTTTTTGTTTGGTGTGCCTTAGTGTAGCACTCCCCTAGTGGCCGGAGGAGCGTTGTGACACAGTTCACTGAGACAAAAGCACAGCTGAAGGCACCACAGGGACAAAGGCCTGGCTCAGCCGTCCTCTCCTGTTCACCACCATAGCTAACTCTCTTCTTAGGAAACTCCTGATGACGCTGAAGGGAGCTATTGTAAAGCAATTTATTGAACAGATTTCAATGAAAAAAATAGACTGGACAGTACCTCTGGCCACTGGTGAAAACGAGAAGGGATGTCTCATTTCATTCTGTCCCACTTAAGGTGTGGGAGTGAGAGGATTTGCGTTTTCGTAAATGAATGACTCCATTCGCTCAATGATACAGCTACTCCTTCAATCCTATCTCCTTTTTCCTTCCAAAAATATGCTACTGTAAAGCAATCCGATTGCTCTTCTTCTAAAAAAAATTGCTATGGTCTTTAGGGGAAAACAAATCATATTCAGGTGTGTATGGTGATGGTAAGACGTCATTTTTTACTCTTCTGATGGTTTAAGCCATTTCTTGGACAATGTCTAGTAGAGAATTCTATTTTTCAACTTTGCAAATGTCTGTATTTTTTTGTAGCGGAAAGCCAAAAAATATAAAGATTCTCTGGTGTTTTTTCTTTTACAATAAAAATCAAACTTTTAAATCATGTCTTGGTATATTGTGGTGCATGGGAGACTTAACAAAGCATAAAATGTGTCCTGACGCCGTGGTTGCTATGTTTCTGCTTGTAAAGAGTTTAATGCATTGCTTTTTACAGTTGTTCATTTTTAATGCAACCAAAATAACTGTAAAAATGTACAAATAAATCCAAAAAAGAAAATACAACACTCTCAGCAATTTATACATATATGCCTCAAGCACTCACATGACCACTTACAACTCACTTTTCTTTTAAATATATATATATAATTTATATATTTGATATATAGTCATGACTTCTGTACAGAAGAATCAGGCTACAAATCATATTTTTGTTTATTAGTTTACCAATACAGGCCACTGTGGAAATGTCAACATCATACAAGTCAAGTCTTGTGGCGCCGGTTAAGGCTTAAAGCAACATGTTACATGCTTTGGCTGTTGTCACTCATATTTATGATATTTTCAGGGTACTGTACACATACACAGAAAGAAAAAAAATGTCCATAGCTTCATGTGCTTGATATCGGTTTTCAATGTTCCCAGACATAGCTTCACATTTTTGTTCTGTGGGAATGGAGGAAGCAAGACAACTCAAGAAAGAATGAGGAAGAGGAGGATCAAGAGACAAAAGAGAATGAGGAAGAGGAGGATCAGGAGAAAGAAAAAGAAAATGAAAACAAGAGTGAAAAATGAAAGTTTGACTGCCGTGCCAAGAGTGCATCACTGTGAAATGATAGGAAGACCAGAAAAGGGTTGTCCTAGGAACCAATCCCATTCACTGTTTTGGTTCTGAACTGCATTGTATTTCATGTCCAAATGAACCAAGTTTGTGAGTTCAAGCTCTTTGCTGTTCATACACGAAGCAGGTGTGAAATATTTCGAGAGTTGCAAGACAAAAAGAAAAGAAAAACTGATATAAAGAAAGCCAAGCAGGAAGATGAAGAAAGCCAGTGTGTGAGCCTACGCTCTCGCATCCGCAGGCCTCCCTCAGTGTCTGCGATGTGAAAACATGAGTCTGAAATGGATGTAAACATAACAAATTCAAGCCTCATCCAAATGAGCACAATTCGATGGCGGCACCAGACGGAGCTAAAGCGACCGTCTCGACCACGGCCACCGCCTGCACTGATCACCTACTGCCCACTGGTGGCCGTGCAGGGTTGCCACAGCATCGGCGTTAATAAGAGTGCTACATTGTAGTAATACTGCCTTATTTATTATTAACAACATAATGAACATAAACGCATTAAATCAACATTCAATACAAGACAAAGAACAAGTAAAACACAACAATGGCAGGCAGCAAAATCGTGGTCTACCGATGGGAAGATGCCGACAAAACCTTCCAGTTGGCAAGAACGGTGTTCTGATTAGAAACCATCTTAACTAGTGCTTCTCAAAATGAAAAAAAAAATATATATATATGTTATCTAAGCATGAGTATTTCCCCGAACACCCCCCCATCGTCAGCCAGGAAGGTCTAAATGAATCGTCTAACATCGCCGTGGTAACAGTGGCAATCCACCTCTTTTTAGACAAGGTTATTGAGCCTTCTCTAGAAAAGGCAGAGAAGGGAACTGTTTGGGGTCCAAAGACAGCATGACACCTTCGGCATGAGACCAGACTGGAAATCGATATTTAATAAAACCCTAAAAACCTGGTGTAACGTTTTTTATTTGCCCTGCTCACAGCAACACTTCAGCTCCTCATGCTGGGCCTCGGATTGGACTTGAAAAGAAAAAACGTGCCGATTGGGTGAAGAGGTTGATGAGATGGAACCTGGGTTATGGTGTCAAGCTCCAAAACTCATTTCAAGTAAGGCAACATGTTCATGAGACACAGCATCGTAAAAATGAAGGACATGTCGAGGAAGAGGGGAGCATGCTGGGATGGATCGTGTCTGAGAGGACTGCCCCCCCCGGAAGAGGGCACCGTCCAGGGCAGGAGTACAAATCCTGCCTGGAGTATTTTCAAGTGCATTTCAAAACAAAAACCAAAAAAATGATATGGAGAGATGAGGTTAGTCAATGCAAATACATAGAAAACGTTGTATGAAGTCATGAGATTTTTTTTTAAAGGAATGTTCTTAAAACCTAGATAAAAAAAAATGGAATGGGCTGTACAGGCCATACAGGTGTCCAGATTCCTGGAGCTCCAAGAGAGACGCTATCAGACTAGCATCATTCTACACCTTACAGCTAGTCCTGTACCTGGCCAAGGATGGGGAGTTCAGGACTGCAAAAAAGTGCAACAGCTCTCTCTGGCTTTAGTTATGTAAACTTGTCACTCAAAATCTCTACATGGTTTTTGGTGCAAGGTGCCAAGAAAAAGTAGCACAAGCTTTTTTTTACTGTGAAACTAAGCGTCTGGGCAGTTTTCAAACATTCTCCATGTGTATGGGTGCATGGGGAAAGTTTTAGGGCAAAAGAGAACTATTAGGAACATCAACTTTTAAAGATTTTCCTCAGATTGTTGACCAAACTGGTTAAAAACTTAGCAAAAAAAAAACAGCTGAAGGGGCAATGAAGACAAGGACCAGAGACTAAGTCTAGCTGGGATATGTAGTCCATAGACTGGAAGCAAAGACTACAGTCAGACTGGGCTACATGTCAGTAATGTCATGACAACACTCATGAAAACAAGAACATCATCCATCACTTTGTAATTGTTCAGCTGGGGCAGTCTGGGCTAACTTGTGCAAACCCATTGAGTGGTAACTGTTCGATGGATGTCCAATCAGGGATTCTCAACCTCCCACAGCAGTGAAGCATCAGGACCAATCAACAAGCCTCCTGGCTTCGGCTGGATCCCGCCCTTCCTTCCTCCCACCAAAACCATTCTGAGAAACTTCAATTACACCGAAGGCTCAGTAGGTCTCACTAATGGCTCAGTCAAAACTCAACTGGGTCTCAAAAAGGTCCATTCTCTCCTCTTCCCTTGGGATTCACTATGGATTAGCCGAGCCTTCTGTATCCATGTCTCCCTGAGCAACCAGAGTCTCAGCGAGGGACATCAGGTGGGGTGGCTTGTGGGTACAGTATTTGTCCAAAAGGGGGGGGAGGGGGGGGAAGTCCCCCTTAGATAATGTTCGAGATGCTCAAGGGACTCAGAATAGTAACAAACAAAGCTTGTGGGGAAGGGGGGGCTCTAATTAGGCATTTCAGTACAAAGACAGGAAGGCGAGGGCCTCTTCAGGTCACAGGTAAAGGCAGTTGGCTGCTGGGACACATTGCTTTTGTAGCACGAGGGGGCCGAGAGAGAGAAAGAGAGAGAGAATGCAGCTGGCTGGAATAGGAAAGAGAGCAGGAGAGGGGGCACAGTGCAGCTCTTTGCAGGCAGGGGAAAGGATGGAACTTTTTTTGAGTAGCGCCATTAGAAGTGGGGGGTGGGGGGGGGTGGTGGTGACGTGTGACGAGAGGGGAAGAAATGGGTGCTTATTTGTCCTCTCTGTGCTCGGAGATGCCAGCAGCGATGAGGGTGGCCCGATACTGCAGCAGCACCCCGCACATGCTCTTCACAAAGCCCTTGGAGAGGGGGAACAGTGGGAAGCCGATGTCCGGGTAGCCACTGCGCTCAGGAAGGAAGCTGCGGTAGCTCTTTCTTCGCTTCTTTGGTCTGACCGTGGGCTGAGACTCCTGGGATGCCTTGGCGCTGGCTTGCGACGCACCGGCCGAACCCTGCGTCAACACCACCCCATCCACCCCCTCACCTGCCCCACCACTGACGCTCCCGGTCACTAAGACCTCACCGTCCGAACTCTGGCTCAGGGCGGAAGCGCTCCCGGACGAGCCCCCAGGTCCCGTGGTAGTTGAGAGGCTGAGGCCCGAGTCTTCCAAATCCTCCTCCTTCAGGTCCTGCTTGCTGGGGCTGCTGTGAGCCAGCGCATGGGGGATCTCCTCCAGCGGCTCTCGGTCCCGGAAGCCTCCGCCACCGCCGCCCCCTCCTCCTCCGGCCCCTTTGCTTCCGCGCTCCACCACGGCCCCGTCCAGCTCCAGCCAGGACTCGATCCGGTGCACCAGGCGCCAGCCGCAGGCGCTGAAGTGCTCCTGGATCTCCTGCTGGAAGACTTCCACAGGGTGCTGCAGCATGGTGCTCATGGACTGCACCATCTTGATCAGCGCCATCTCGTTGTAGCAGCGGCTGTTCTCGTACCCCTCCTGCAGGCCCCTGTCACTGTCGAAGCCAGCCTCGTTGTAGTAAGGTTCATTAACCAAGATTAGACCTAAGGAAGCACAAAAAGCCCATCACACCGATGTCAGGTGACAGCAGAGTATATCTATTTGGAAGGAAATAAGTCACATCCTCAAAAGGTCCAAAAAGATATATCTTATATAAAATTACATCTAAGCTACCCAGTATTAAGACCTTGTCAATGTGACATCCTCAGGCATGTAAATGATTCATAACACATAATTAGACTGTCATACTGTGTTATATGGAGGTTAATTGGATCAGAAATTGAATTGCATTTCAAAAGAAGAAACATTAAAGTTGAATTCCCTATTCCTGCCTTCCCTATTTTGATCTTCTTTAAGGTATCAAGGAGCTTCTGTGAGATTCTCGCCGCAGTCTGTGCCCATATGAATAAAACATACATCTGCAATGGGATCAGACAGAGAGAGGGCAGGCTGCCTTCACCTTGAATGCCCCATACAGGACTAGAATAAGAATTACTCCTGTTCTTATAGTTTTCATCTTCCTACAAAGAATGAATTCCTGTTTCATGAAGCAATCCTCAAACCTTATTAAAATCAGAACAGGATGGTGATCTAAAAAGTTCAGATCAATTAAACACCTTTCTTGGAGTATTACCAATAAAAAAAAAAAAAAAACTATTTCATGAAGCAATCCTCAAACCTTATTAAAATCAGAACAGGATGGTGATCTGAAAAGTTCAGATCATTTAAACACCTTTCTTGGAGTATTACCAATAAAAAAAAAAACTCCATTACATTCAGTTGTGAGAGGCAGTCATCAATGAGATTAGCATGCAACGAGCAAATCAATACAGGTGATTGATTAACTGATGTGTTTCACTGACCTTGGATGGAAATGAGCACTTGTAGCAGACTAGATTTGCTAGTCCATCTCTCTGTGCCCTGCAGGATGGAAGAGAACACAAATATGACCTCAATCCCAGCTAAGAATTCTTGATCTGCACAAGCCAGAATGAGTCAATTAATTTGCCACTTTCTCTGACAGTCATGCAAAGCTCACCACTGGAGCCAAGCTCTTTTAAGTCTATTTGATTCCAAAGATCCCAACATTACATTACTCTGGTACTATAGTGTGTGTATAGTCACACCTCACTATTTATGTATTTAAAGACCTTAAATGTTCTTGGTAATTGGCGAGTCTTTCGCACAGAAAAACCCATTTAGAGGAAGTGGCATAAAGCATGCCTCATCAAATGCCAGGTTTCATGAGTACGCAAAACAGATACGCTCCTCAAACCACACCAACAGTCCCCTCACAGGTATTTCCTGAAATAAGAGCCTTTTAGTTCCAAATTCCATTACCTTGCCAATCCAGGTGCCCAGCAGGCTGACGCAGACCTTGCCGTTGTCATAGAGATTGGGATTGAGACGGCCACTGCACTGGGACAGGTAGCGGAAAAGGGGGGGCACCGCTGGGTAGATGTTGGGGAGCTGAATGTCGAACAGGAAGAGACCGTCCTCGTAGGGGGTGCGGTTGGGCCCCTTGATCAGAGCAGCGAACAGGTCCTACGGTGGGAAGAATGGAAGTCATTTGGCAGTCGGGACCCATAAAACAGGTTTATCAGATGAGTCAAAGCACACAGTTTATCTGTAGCAGTAGCCAGTGGGTACAGTGCTGTGCGGTGAGTAAATCTCACTCCCGACACCATAAGAGACGTAAAGAGCCCCATGGGTGTTAGTCGCCTAGTTAGCAGGCCAGCCTACCACGCCTGAGGTTGAGAGTTGGAGTCCAGTGCGGGACTGTATACACAACACAGGTCACACTTTGCCCGTATCGCGCATGATGTAGAAGAGGTCACGTGGCTTCTTAAACCCCATTGCTGGGTCATCACACAATCTCGCAACATCCACTAGAGGTCGCTTTTTATGCGAGTTTCTCTTCTCACACAAAGACACGCAAAATGCCAAAAGCATTTTTACCCAAGCTTTTTGTTATTTTGAACAGCAACCATGTTCAATTCAGCACACAGCTGCATGTTAAAACCTGAAACACTCCCGGTTTAAGCAGTACAGTTCTAAGGCACAGCTAAGCTAGCCAAACGCTAACTGTCTGAGCGAATGCCTCGCTATGTTCTGTCGACGCTTGTTGATGTGTGCGTGTTGGTGCTCAGCACATGAGCTTGAACTTGCCATGCGGTCCTCGAAGGTCTTGACCATGATGCCATCAGGCAGGGAGGTGGCCAGCAGAGCCATCTCCTTCCTCACGGTGCTGAAGAACTTCTTGGCCTCGGCCGGCTGGAACTCCATGATCTTGAAAGTGTGACTCTCTGAGGGAGAGGAAGCCAAAGAGGGACTAATCACAAACTAAACAGTTCAATCTCAAGGAGTCGGCCTTGAAAACCTGCCTTCCAACTTGCCCTTCTGAAAATAACTTTACTCTGAGTTTATTGGGAAAGAGATTTGATGAATGGTGTAGCCACTATACCTTGAGCCAAATTCGAGACAGAGCTGATTCAAAAATAGTGCCAGCTTTGAAATCTAGGCCCAGCAACAAGGTCAGAATGAGAAGATGTGTCCCTGAAACCCTTATTTGAAACCCAACTTAAAAAAAGAGTCATCCTTCAATGAAGTGCAACAATTTGCCACTTTTTGAGGCAACTAGTTTTGGCATCATCTTCAAATTATTTTGGTATATGATATTATTTGGTAAAATGGTATATGGTGATGGATATGCACTATGTAGTTCTGTTCTGTTACAAAAATGTAAGAATAGCTTTCACAGACATTGCCAATTGTAGCATGTTAGCAAGCCTTTAACAGTGCCTACTGGCTTGGTGGTGGTGTTGGCTAGGTTGTGGCACGCCTTTTAGGTAGTTAGCTCGCTAGCTTTAGCCTGCTGCCTTAACGGCCCAGTGCGATACAGGAGAGTAGAAATGGGCCGGTGAACACATCCATCCCCATTGAAGCGCCGTGTCGGAGTTGATCAAATTTAAATTACCTGGTGCCTCGTCCAGCACGGAGAACACCTCTCCCTTGGCACTGGTGAAGGTGACGCCAGGCTTGCCGCCACTCTGCTGGCACAGCACCGGCGTGTCACTGGGCCACTCCGAGCGCACAGGCGTCTGCGGCTCCGCCTGCGGCTGGGTGGTGGCGGGCGTCGTCACGACAGGCCTCTCCTCCTCGACGGCGCCCTCTTTTCTTGCCTCCTCCACGATGGCGCAGACGTCCAACGTCTTCTTCAGGTTCTCCTGCAGCTTCTTGATGTCGTCGAGGAAGCGCTTCTCCTTGGTGGGCTTGGTGCCCTCGGACACTGGTGTGGTGGCGGCGGCAGAGGCGGTGGTCGGGGTGGCTGAGGGCTCCGCGGAGGTCGGGGAGGTGGGTGAGCCGGTCCACAGCTGCTCCACGGTCATGTTCTTCAGGCTCTCCAGGATCTTAAGGGCCTCCTTCAGCTCTCTTAAGCCCCGAGCCGTGCCCTCCTTCCCAGACTTCTCCTCTGCCCCTGGTGTCGTAGAGGCCGACGGGTCAGGGGTTGCGGTGGCAGCAATAGCCCCTGGGGGGTCCCCACTGACCGGCGTCAGGGGCATGGTTTCAGGGAAAGTGACGGCCGTGGGAGTGAGGGCCGGATCTTCCTTATGCTCCTCCTCCACGGTCTCCCAGCTGTCGCTCTCGTCCTCCCACTCCTCTGAGGAGGCGCCGCTGCTGCTGCCCTCCACTGAGGTGTAGTCCGTCTCCTCCACCTCCGATTCCACGTTATACAAGTGCTGGGGTTGGGGAGGGGGAGGGGGGCGAAGGGTACGAAATTAGGAATCATTTAAGTGTTGGTGGGAGAACAGAGATTCATGGAATAGTTATTGAATTATCCAATTTAAACTAAATTATACAATTTAAACTAAATTATACAATTTAAACTTCACTGCAATGACTGTGTGAGAACTTAATCTCCATGGGTAACAGTTCTCACATCAACAAAACCTCAAAGCACCAATTCAGAGAGTAAACAGACACCATATTAGATATCAGACACCATATTAGATATCAGAGATACACAGCAAGCCATGCAGGAAAGACAATGAAACGGCTTTGTTTTGGCCGTGGATGCTGGCGTTTGTGTGTTTGGGGAAGATTCGGTACCTGTGGCAGTACGATCGTTTTGGAGTTGTCAGCCCAAACCACCTCCACCTTACTGCTGACATCCACTCTTGACACATGACCCACTGACGTCTGCACATAGGGAGAGAGAGAGAGACAAAGACACACACACACACACACCGATAAGTTGGATTATTCCCTTGTCTTGCATACGTATACATGCATTTGGAGACAACAACGAGGACATGTGGGCTACTACCGTGCAACGGAATTTGAAATATTTTTTTTAATAAGTTAAGATTCAAAAGGAGGATTAAAAATCTTTGGGGAAAAACTACAGGACATTATGGGTAGGTCTTGGAGTATGCACATGTAGTGATAGCTTTGCTGCCTTTGTTTTCAACATGCTTCAAGTTCATTATTTCTATGGTGTCTCCAGACTGTTAACTCTCATCATGTAATGCCAAATAACACGGCTGGCCCAGTGACAATAATTATACCCAAAGCTTGAGTCACAGACAAATGTGATTCAATTCTGTTAGGATAATAGTGACAATAAAACAGGCATTACACTATCATTTTCGCAGTCCTCTTGGTCAGGGTTGACTATTCGGATGACAATATCCGTGGTGCGGAAATGGAAGTCTGGATGATCAGCGATGTCATAAACACTCACATCCTCCTCTTCACCAATCACCTAGACGACGGAAAAAATAATAACATGCAGTTTAAAACAAAAGAAACATTAACCCAATGTTCTGTCCAACAAAATCCGCATATTTGCATAAGGTTCAGTGGATGATCATTCAATAATGAACATTGTGTTAATGGCAAAATGGATAGAGTTTAGAGAAACTAATGTGTAACTAGTGTTGCCAATGTCACGGCAACCACACGGCGACCCCAGAGTTGGCTGACCTCTACGTCATCGCCTGCAGCGTTGAGCTTGATCCACTTGACGCCACACGTCCTGCCCTTATGGTCGCCTGACTGGATGACCCCGTAAAGCCCCGGGTCCTGAGGAGCGTAAGCTGAGAGAACACACAAACAATGTAATTTACAGACGCACTCTAGTAACTCGGCTATTCCAAGTTTCTTGAGGTCCACGAAATCCTGATGTTCTGTGCTTGTCAAGGTGACAAACACCAAAATCTAATTTACTGACATTAGCACACAGTAATATGCACTGAAATAGGGGTGGGTAATCTGACAATTCAATGTTGTGATCAATCTAAGATTGGATAGATTAGATCTACTTTAGATCTACTTTTCAAACAAATCATAGCGGTTTTTATGTCCGCCTAATAATATATCCAAACTTCACAGAAAACTTGGCCAGTAAAAACATGAATCCACACTACTGGCAGAAATAATATTCAGCACAGTCAGACAAATCTTTTCAACCATCTTAAAAGGAAGCATCTGAAGGAATATGCCAAGAGTGGTTCACTCAAGTTGGTCCAACCAGAGACATTATAAGAACTCTGGTACATCCACACTCAACTGTTTATGTTTCCGGACGGTGTGAGATGCAGATATCATTGACCGACACATTAGAGCAGTCAAAAAAATACCATCAAAGCAAAGCAAAGCAAGTCAAAGCAAACGATGGAAAGAGGTGATTGAGGCGGTCACATTCTATGTAACTAAGGATGCGCTGTTGTTCAAAGCTTCAGATTATTTAAGGCACTGATGCACACTTGTTATTTGACTCGTCATACTGTGGATATTCTCAACAGTACATTTTCAAAAATTGGCAAAAAAGATTCAGATCATGAATCGTGAGCAAATCAGAGTTTTTGGGGGGCAGATTACCAACCCCTACACTGAAAAATTATATAGCGAACAGAAACTGTGGTATTGTGTCTATTACTTTTTAAAAGTTACATCTTTAAATACATTAAGTACATTCAATATATTAATGAGCCACAGAAGGTCACATACAGCGCTTGTCCACAACGTAGTCTCCGGGGCAGAACTCGTGGTTGTCCAGGTGCTGGATGGGGATGAGATCATTGGAACGGATGCCCGTCTCCAGCCGGCCGTCCTTCCACATGACGTCAGACGAGGTCACCGTGGAGACGACCTCCACCGCCACCCTGCCCGCAGCAACAGCAAAGAAGAGAGGGGGGTCAGCCAGGGCCCCTTCCTAAACCACACAGAATACTCTACAGAGGCTAACGCAACATGTAGAAAAGTAATGTTCTGTAACCACGTATGCAGTGGTGTCCTAAAACAGTTGACCAATACGGTCTTCAACGACACACTAATTGCCACATAGGAAGAGGCCACATTGCTTTCAGAACAGAGAGAACAGAGGCACTGTCTGGAGAGAACAGAGGAAGGCAAATGGCAACACAGAGAGAAACCTCCCTTCCAGGCAGACACCAATGATTCACCAAAAGAGGTCTTCATGAGCGCGAAAAAGAAGCACTAGACATTTCCAGAGGGGTGCAATCGATGGGCGTGTTCAACGCGTGGTTCAACGCCGTGAGCTGGCTACTGATTATTATGGATGATGGATGATGAAGATGATAATGATACGATACTGTGCCAGGCTCTTGCTGCAGCTGAAAGCTTTGCGTCAGCACCGCTTGAGTGGGAGCCGGGGACAGGTCAAGACCTTTAGAGTGCCACATCTCTTACACATCATGGCAACTCCATAATGTCATTACCTGCACCCTCTATAGAAATCATAAATATTTCATGAATATATATTAAAGAAAAATCACCTAAAAAGTATGTCTAAGAGACATGCATCCGTCCTTCAATTGCATCCATCTACATTTCCTAGGGGAGATGACTTTGAGACATATGATGTAGATTTCAGAGTATTTATATCTCACAGGTTTTGTAGGTAATTCCATGCAGGGGTGACTGACAGCACTGTGAACGCACACGTTGCACCGGCATATGAGCTCCCGTTGGGAAAACAGAGCCTGACACAGAGCCAGCTGGGCTACAGCTGCTCAGAGCCGCCCTGCCCGAGAGAACACGGCTCAAAAACCACCCCTTACTGCAGCGCTTGTCTATCTTGGCTTTCATGACGAAGCTTTAATAATTCTTCCAGACCGCAGAGAGAGAGGATGAGAACGTCGCCAGACACCCTTAATGAAGACTACGACGACAGTGATGTAATGTTCAGCAATGCTTTTTCAACAGGATCCCTTTTCAAACCTCAACTATTCTACTGGCTGAACGTTAGCAAATAAAACCAGCATTGTGTCCTAAACACTGTATGAAAGAAATGGCAGAAATCAACCATCAACTACAGTCCCATATTGCAGGGATTTTCCTCAGCTTCAGTAACAAGCTGCTTCTATAGACCACACATCTGCTAAGACAGACCTGGGCTAAGTCAAGTTCGGTTGAAGAGGCAGAGTACCATCAGCTCACCTATCACCTTGCTTGAACTCGCGGGAGAACTTGGTCCTCTTCTTCTTGTGCTTCCTCTTGAGGTTGCGGATGGACAGCGGGATGCTCTTCTTGCGGTTGGGCACCACGCCACCGATGCTCTGCAGCGAGGCCGTGGAGCTGGCCGAGGACGTGATGGAGCTCGTGTCGTCCGTGTCGTCTGCCTCGCCGTCCGAGTCCAGGTCCCCCAGCTGGCCATCCTCACCGGCCTCCCCCTCCTTGTCCGTGACCCCGTCAGGGCGCTCAACAGGACCGTTGTTGGGGCAACAGGGCGCTAAGGGGCCCTCCCCTATCCCATCTTGCTTTGCGTTGTTTTGCTCTTCACCTGGACACACACATGAGAGGAACGTGTTCAGGCATAAACTGATAGCCGTTACTGCATTCACAGATTTAATCCCTTTAGTCCACCAGTAAATCCCTTTACCTTTTTCAAGAAGAAAAACTGGTCAAGTAACTAGTAAATAGTTTCTATATGTAATGTTTGCAAATCTTTAGTCAAAGACAGCGTAGCTTAAGTTGATCCTTTCCTTTCATATCCCGGTTCAAT
Organism: Sprattus sprattus; assembly: GCF_963457725.1. Taxonomy (NCBI): domain Eukaryota; kingdom Metazoa; phylum Chordata; class Actinopteri; order Clupeiformes; family Clupeidae; genus Sprattus; species Sprattus sprattus. The sequence goes on from NC_137920.1 coordinate 36,597,934, forward strand.
TTAAGACGAATTCCTTGTGATCTGTATCCAGAGACACCTTATTTGCCATCTCTCACTGACAGAGAGGGAATCCACATACCCTCTATGTGGTCAGGTTTGTCTCCTGACTGCAGGCGGTTGCCATGCAGATCTGCTCCCTCCGTTGACTTCCTTCCCAGGTCTTTCTTGAACATCCGCTTCAGCTGTTTACACATCAAACAAACAAGCAAGATATAACCAAGCTAGACAGACCCAAGGTCAGAGTGACCTTCAGCAGGGTTTACTTCAAACTACAAAACGGAAGGGGCAAAGGGGATGGAGTGAGGAGCTGCCCAAGAAAAGTCCACAATGACTACATTTTGAAAAGTAAAAAATCTCCCCAAGTCTCTATAAAAGAAAACCAACGAGAAACAACAGTAAGTCCATGCTTTCATTACAATGTCCAAAGACAAACTTGGCCCCAGAAGGGCCTCATATACGCACCCTCCTGACGACGGGGTCTTCTGGGTGCACTGGCGTCCCCTCTGGTCCCTCGCAGGTGATGCGGGTGGCGTCCACCTTGGATGGGAACACGTAGAGCGCCCGGTCGCCCAGCTGCCTCTGCGTGTGGTCATAGTAACCCAGCCGCTTCACTCTGAAACAGGGACAGAGTCATTAGACTCCAACCTCGACCCTGATCTGCTAGTAGTGGCAAAACAACACAGCATATTCATAACAGTATGTTCTTCAGTGAAAGAACACATCGCTTGGCAAAGAATGAGATGCCCTCATCTCAAAACCTCAAAAACAAACTGCTGTGAAATTATTAAATAGTTGGTGCAATGCAGATTGTTTTCATTAAAAATATCAAAACACATCACCAACCAAGGATATCCAAATCATGAATTTGAGTCTGGTTGTACCAGTTTTTGTGCAGGAGCATTAAAGCAAAAGATGTTTGCTCATAAAATCAGTGTTTCAATGCTCTAAAAAGGCCATTATGAACAAAAATGAGAAAAACTCTGCCTTCCACTTAAGACCACTGCTTGAATACAACGAGCCGTCTCTGCTGCAGCAGTCTATTTCAATGTCACGCAGCAACAAAGGCGGCTGATGAAACCCGTCCCTTCTATCCCTGCTCAGCGTGAACCCGTGTGGTGCGGGGAGGACTGACATACTTGCAGAGGTTCTCCTGAGTGATGGTGGAGGGCGGGGGGTAGACACTGTCGGAGCCCTTGGGGGAGTAGCTCTTGGTGATCCATGTCACTTTCAGCTCAACCACCTGCACCTGTGGGCAGAGGGCAAGAGAAGGCTCTTTATACCGAGTTCGGGTTTGCAGGTAAAACATTGAGCTAATCGTTGATAAGTTACTCCGTTATCGGAGCGTTTTGGTTTGCGTGAATTGCTGCTGGTAGCGTTGAGCTAATCATTCACGTTTGACAAGTTACTCCGTGATACAGAAACACAAGAACTACATTTATTGAGTCTGGTTTTTGCAGGTATTTCATTGAGCTAATCGTTCACATTTGATAAGTTACTCCGTCATTGGAGAGCGTGATACAGAAACACAATGATGGAACTGGAATTATTGTTATTATTATAGGTAAAGATGTACTTCTCTGTATCTACAACTCACTCTGAACGTATACTACGTCTGCCTCTCACTGAGATCCAATGCAAATGACATGTGACCCTCCCCCCCCTCTTCCTGCTAGAGGCCTTGTGTCCTGGCATCCCCATCCCCCCATAGGTGACCCTCTCACTGTATCCCACCCCCCTTCTCTTTGTATAAAGCCTTGTGTCCTGGCATCCCCATCCCCCCATAGGTGACCCTCTCACTGTATCCCACCCCCCCTTCTCTTTGTATAAAACCTGATAGCATACTGCATCAGGTTAGACCGTTCTTGAACCAACAGCGAGAGGGGTCTCCATGCTGTAATACAAGCCAACTGAAACTGACTCTGCCTCCGGTCTATTCTTCAACTTTAGCGTGCTTTATTAATATTCTATTAGATGGTCCTTCGAGCCGGAGAGTTATTAACTCTATGAAACAGCAGAGAATACAAGCTGACGCTCAAACATTGTGAAACGGGACAGGTAAGCTTTTTAGCATCTTTCTGTGTACAGAGGTTGTGTGGGGGTGAGAGACAGAGCAATTTAGGCATAAATATATAGCACTTAATTCAGCCTCAACTCTTTACATATCCAGCGCTAAGCGTAAAGTGCACAGGCATCGGATTCCAGTTTAAACCAGAAATTAACAACGTTATCGTTACGCGCGTGTTTTTATGCAAACAGTGCCTGACGTTGTACTAGGGTCGTGACTGTAGCGCGTGTTTTAGGTTAAACACTGTGCCGCGCGGACTAGTAAACGTGATCGAGGCGTGTTTTACATACACAGTCTCAGACGTTTTTATCATTCGGCGTTTAGTAGACCTATGCATTTTTAAAAGCACTGTGTCGGCGCTGTTATTGGGAAGGCACGAGTGCGAGACGAACTGTGTCTTGGGAGCGGCATTGGCTCTGTTTGTAACGCTTTACAAATTGAGAAGTCTACCATTGTAAGCTTTCGGTTTAATAAACTTGGTACTGTACGGATGTGAAAGAGGTCTCTCATCTGCTTAACCGGCCTCTGCACATAGAAAAAGTCCCGTTCGCTATAATTGACTTATACTATTCATTATAAGGACCAGGAAGAGTCGGTTTCGGTTGGTTTGTTTCAGCGTGATATGTTTGTCTGTTCCGTGTTTTATGTTCGTTGTGTAAGCCTGTGTGCGTCCATCTGTGTTGTCTTTGTTCTTAAAGTGGCCAGGCTTGACTATCAGTAGTGATTCAAACAGCACCATCTATCCCATTGTCTAAATTGATCTAACTTAGCCAGTTAGAAGGAGAGGAGTGAAGACTTTTAACAAAGCCTTCATCCTGGGTGTATATGTTTAAGATACATGGAAATAAGATGCCTTTACGGAAAAACATACGTAAATGTATAGACACATTAGCTGGGCCCACAATATGTTGGAATGCCCCTTTTAAGTAAAATCAAATGAGCTCGCTGTTCAAGTGATCTGTCGATAGTCAAATAACGCCAGTGAATGTTGAGGAGGCAAACTTCTGCTAACTCTCTGTGTTCTGTGTTGCCTACATGTTGTAACCAGATTATTAACTTCTCTTGTCTTTGTTTCCCCGCGAGTCAGACAACGCGTGTTCTGAGCGAACAACTGCGCAAGCGCGCGCGCGTGTGTGTGTGTGTGTGTGTGTGTGTGTGTGTGTGTGGGCTGGCCAGCCGATGAATGAATGTACTTACACGACTCCTAGCCGATGAATGACTTCAATGCCACTCACTGACTGAGTGAGAATATAGAATGACATACTTTTGACTGTTTTGTTTATTGTCTGGTATATGACTTTTGACTGTTTTTGTTTATTGTCTGGTATGATTTAAGTCTGACAATGCCTTGCTTTAACTTGTATTTACTTTTCAAAGGTGATAGCTTCCAAGCTATCATATAGGGGATTTGAAGGCTTGTTGTGACTTATCTGCACTATTTTACGTTGTCTTTTGTTTGTCACAACCGTATTCCTTTTTATATTATTTTGTCAAAGTCTTGTGCTATGTTGTTCCACCTGTATTCCTTTTTATTTTTATTTTGTCAAAGTCGTGTGCTATTTGTCTTTGTTTGTTTCAACCTTTATTTTTATTTACTCCAAGCCATGTGCCTTGACCCCTTAAGTAATCTTGCAGAATCCTTTTACCAAGCACCCCTCCCCCTCCCCCTCCCCCATATCACAGTCAAATGCAAATGTTTGAATGGCTCTAAAACCCCTCATACTGTTGTGGTTTCTCATGCGGACCCTGAGATCACACACAACACTTTAGGAGAAGACTACCCCTCCCCTGCCCATCTGCAGCCATCAACACACCCTATCTAACACCTCCCTGTGTCCCGGGTGTTTTTGGCTCCGGCTGAGGTCATGGACTGTCCAGCTCTCCTCAGAGATACACACTCAGCCTAAACAAAAGGACTTTTGACAACCCTGTGACCACAATGGAAACCTGAACTCATCAACTGGCCATCTACGTGCTTGGTGTTTCAGCACCTGATTCAACACGTCTTGCCATGGTAGAGACTACCCACCCAGAAAACATGGCAGAAGGACTCTGCATGTGGGCTCTGTGTGTTCACAAGATAACTACTGATGGAACTGCAAAATAGATATTCCACTGTTAATTTGTATCATCCCTATCTGTAACATATTTCGATGTGTCCTGCCCTGATTGGCTGTTGCCTGGTTATTATTGTGTGAGCATATATATGCTCAATTGGGGGACTGATGGAACTGGAATTATTGTTATTATTATAGGTAAAGATGTACTTCTCTGTATCTACAACTCACTCTGAACGTATACTACGTCTGTCTCTCACTGAGATCCAATGCAAATGACATGTGACCCTCCCCCCCCCCCCTTCCTGCTAGAGGCCTTGTGTCCTGGCATCCCCATCCCCCCCATAGGTGACCCTCTCACTGTATCCCACCCCCCTTCTCTTTGTATAAAGCCTTGTGTCCTGGCATCCCCATCCCCCCATAGGTGACCCTCTCACTGTATCCCACCCCCCCTTCTCTTTGTATAAAACCTGATAGCATACTGCATCAGGTTAGACCGTTCTTGAACCAACAGCGAGAGGGGTCTCCATGCTGTAATACAAGCCAACTGAAACTGACTCTGCCTCCGGTCTATTCTTCAACTTTAGCGTGCTTTATTAATATTCTATTAACAAGAACTACATTTATTGGCGCAAACAGAGGTCTGAATGGAATTAATGTGAGTGTGTACATTTCCATGTTTGCCATGTGTATCTGTAAGTTATCTTCTTTTTCCAGGTATCATCTTGCATCAAGTTAAAATAACCTATCAAACTACACAAGGACGCAGTTTGTCTGACACGTGATACATGGCAACAGAGCTAGGTTCTCCAGATACACGTTATGGTGTAGTGGTCTAGGGTCTACAGTGTAAATGTGTCGGGTTGACTGAGGGTGGCATACCTCCTCCACTACCACTCGGAACTTGGTCTTCTTGCTCAGCACGGGCTTAACACCATAGAGCCACTGCACGTTAGCAAACACCTTCGACGGACCAATCAAAACTTGGCCTGGGTAGAACCCGTACGCCTCGTCGAAGAAGAGACCCTGGCAAGGGGAAGGAAAGGAAGGAAGGAAGGAAGGAGAGAAAAGATGGCAGAGTGAGTGGCAGGGTGGCATGAGCACAGCATGTGCTTCAAGAGTCACAAGGTGGCATGAGATTATGGGCAGAAACATGAGAGGTTCCACTCACATTGTCGCTGACATGAGGACAAACGTCATAGAGTTTGGAACCATCTTCCTCACTCATGGAACACCTGGATTACAAAAAAAACTAATTTTTTATTTTTTTTAAAGATATCATACAGCCAGAAGCAGAAAATGGGGCAGGTGTTGAACAACTGAAGTCCAAGTCAAGAAGACTGCTATAACCTGAGGAAAAACACTACCTTAAATATGGCCGTAAAATTTTATACGCTGTATTCAAAGCCTCAAAGAACACATCAGCTGTAACACAACTGTTACCTTGCCCCGTTGGAAAGCTTCAAGATAATGTTGTTGCTTAAGTCATAGACTTTCCCCAACCAGAAGTCATAGACTATGTAGTCCCCATACATAAACGTCTGTCAATGAAACGAAAGAAGTGGTTAGCTGACAGATAGTCGAAAACGTATATAATGCAACCAACGTTTATATAACGTATATTAGCCAAGGCATAACAGCACACTTTAATCAAATACACAGAGAACTAAAAATCAAACTGGTCAGAAGACGATCTTACCCATATGTGTTGCAAGTCTCGACTACTGACGGGATACAGGACGCAGTTGGTTCCAACTAGTTTCACTGCACACTCAATGTTAATGTTGGTCACTATGCCACACTGTTTATCCTGTAGGGTGAGACCAACATTAGTTAATACAGTATCATGTCACTTGTTTTCATAAACAAGCACCACTGTACTTGATTGCTGCAAGTGTGTGTGTGCGCAAGTGTGTGTGTGTGTGTAAGACAGTGTGTGTGTGCAAGTGTGAGTGTGCAAAAAAAGGGATAAGGAGGTTGGTTACTTACATTAGAATTCAAGCGTCGTACAAAGTCCCTAGGCACGATGGATCGATCTTCAAGTTTGAGCTGAAAGAGAGGGGTGGAGAGGAGAAGGCAGAGAGATGAGCAACAGCGGAGAGAGCAGAGTCGCGACTAATCACACTTCAAAGAGACTCCTCTTTCTGGCTGACTGATGGAGCTCGGCCTCACCCAGCGTCCATCTACCCCACTGCCTGTGGCGAAGACCGTGCCCAAATCTAGTGCTAGATGGCTACTAGACATAACTTCTCATACTCTTCATAACTTCCTGGAGGCAGTGGGTTTAGTCCCACATGGAGTAGTCTGAAGGGGCTACTCAGCACCAGTGTTGTGCACGTTCACACCTCTCATGAACTAGTTCAAAGTTCAGTTCATACAAGTAAATATGAATCGTTCACATTCATAGTTCACCATTTCAATTCTGAACTCGTTCATTGTTCAGTTCAGTTCATTTTCATTTTTTTAAATAATTGCTAATATTCCAGGAGGACATAGTTTGCAAAGAAAGGTACGATTTTTACTGTCGGAAACTTTATCAGATACACAGCCCTGTTGTACCATTTAAATAATGAATTATACAGGGAACTAACGGTAAGAGTGCAACCTCTTAAGCAATGATATGCGACTGGCTTAATCTAAGATATACAAGAGCATGTACAAGAGCATGTACAAGAGCATGTAAGACCGCTCAATAGTTAGTAAAGGTAAACCCTGTAACATGTAATTTGTACATTAGCAGTTTATGCTAAGCCAGTTCATGCTAAGCCAGTTCACGAACACTACCATCATGATGGATTAATTAAGTGACAGTGCTCGTAAAAATTATGAGCAAGCTAAACTATAACAAACACATAATGACAAGGTAGGCTTCAAAGTCAAACTTACATATAGGCTACATGGACGCACACAACTTCAACAAAGTTCAACGTTCAATTATGTGAAAATATTCCCGAAGTTAACTGCCACTCCATCTAAATAAGCCGTGAAGAGAAATCAAAACACTATCTCATGACCAACGCAATTCCCAAATATGGTCATTTACCGAAACATGCTCGGTCTTGGCAATAATTACTATGGCCTTTTTAACAGGTACTGAGCAATGACAGGTTGCAAGCATTCGATTTAGAAAGCGTCTTTCCTCAGTAGAAGGAAAACATTCCGTAACGTTTTAGCTAGACCTCAGTTGCACCGGACCCAGATACGTGTTCACCGTTCAAATTCATTATTTCGAATTAAGTTGCGTTCAGTTCATCGTTCTCATAAAAATGAACGTGTTCAATGAACGCATTCTTTTGAACGCGTTCATGCACAACACTGCTCAGCACTGACCAGTGGCTGCCTGCACAAGTACAGTAGTTGTTAGTAGTTTATCAATCATCTCTGTTACTGCATATTCAGTTCTTACAAGCTTTTTGTAGCTGCAAATGGCAAAACATTTTACAGACAAAAAAAATGAAAGCTGAATCAAGAGAGTTCACATAAAAAAAGACTTGTTTGTTGAGGAGCTTATACATAAACCATGGCATGTTTGTGCTTGACCTGGCCATACAACTACAATATTATGTGGCGTGAGAGTGACATCCAGAGCACCTGCATGTGGTGAACAGGAGTTTCAGTTTTACACCTAACTGCAAAACAGCTTGGACAAAACTTGGACAGCTGCAGTGTTTTCCCCCGTCTCTCTTAACGGTTCACACAACCGCATTAGGCTGTCATTCGTGGAGAGGGTTACGGCGGGGACACCAGAAAAGACACGAGGCACATAAACGGACACCAATAGGAGAAAGAGGAGTGCCAAAAGGAGAAAGAGGAGCACCAGAAGGTGAAGGAGGAACACCGATTTGTACTGTTGGGGAAGAGATTGAGGAGGAGAGGCTCACTTAAAAATGAAGGCTTGAAAACAGACCACAGAGCTGGGTGGATGGGTGGGTAAGAAAGCAGAGTGGCGGTCAATGACCAACCAATCAAGGCTCACGACTACGGTGCCATGTGCACTTCAGAACAGGAATGCGGTAGCCGAAGAAAGCGGCAGGTAAGGCCGTTTCAAGTGCCAGTTTGGCAGCTAAAGAAACACATATCCTGACTTGGCAGGCTGCTGCAGGTAAGGGAAGGTGCGGTTTGAAAGCTGAAAGCTCTGCACTGCACAGCACAGCACAGATGACTCAACGCGTTTCAAATGCTGGAGAGAAAAGGCTTTTCCCAGGGGATTAAATGACCATACAAGGTGGATGACAACAAACATGTATGAGTGCACACTTATCTTCAATTTGCAGAGTCGATGTCATTAAAACATACCAGTTGTGGAAAACATCAATTCCAAAAGTCTCAGTCTAATAAAATCAAAGGAAACAAGCCTGGGCCCATTCGTCGTACGTGGTTGAGTTAAGTCGATCAATTGTCCCATTAGCCAGTTTAAGTTACTGCGATGATTTATGATAGGCTATCTCAGTTTGTCCAAGGGTGATCCGCGGTCAGACAATGTCGTTCACCAAAACCAAGCGCTCATCTAACTAATATCGCTCAGCCATTGGGATCTCTCCTTTTTCCGGGGTGTGGCAAGCTAATCCAGCTTCACTTAAATTAGCCTGCGCTGGAGCAGGTTCAAGTTTATTGATGTGTTAATATGGTGATTTAGCCCAAGTTGCTTCGACAAACTGAAAAGAGGAACTTGTATTATCTCATCCTGAAAATTATCTCGGTAACTCGCTAAACGAGGTACGACGAACTGAGCCCTGGTGCATTCTATAACCAAAACAATAATACATATGCATAAACACATTAAGAAATAGGAGGAGCCCGGACCAAACCGTAGTGGTGGGGGAGTCCAACCCACACTAGGGCCAAACCTCTCTCCAGCAAGTCACGGTGAGAAGGGGGGATATTCACCTTCTCACAGTCATATAGGTGGAAGCCATGACCCCCACCCTGCCTCCCTCAGAGGGGACCTCCAAAGGCCTGTTGCCATGGGGACGGTGCAGCAGATCTGGAGTCTGGTGCCTCCCTGAGTGAACCCCGGCTCTGAAGGGTGGGGCGGCACACAAGGATGGTAAAAGTTGAGCGTCGGCACACAGCAAAAAATAAGTGACCCAAATTCAGCGCCGGTCTCACGAGAAACATCACTGGCAGCCTGCAGCTTATCTGTAACTGCCTGTGTGTGTGTTATGGCTAAATATTTGAACAGGGGATAATGTTGTAAGCCAAAACTGAGGCTGAAAGTGAGTGTCATGTCATAGCGTGGTGCTGGACTATGCACAAGCATGCAACTCATGTCAGCTCATTTACACGGGTGAATCCACATTGGTGGGCATGTGCAAGTGGGCATGGCCTTCTTCGCAGATTTCTTCCCATCCACAGACCTAGGCATGCTTCTGCCAGGATGCTTGCTACTGTTAAACCTGGCTTTACTAAATGGGCGTGTGGGTGCTGAAGATATAATTTGCAAAGTTTATAAAGGCCGTTCTCAGCTTTAATGCGGTGTTTAATGGAATGGATTAATAAAACCTTGCATAACAGACACAGAGGCACACCATCTCAATCTGCAGAAGGACCTGGACACATAATGTGCAGATTGGCATCAATACCAGATGTCACACTGGCACAGTAACCATATCTCTCGGCATATTATCTTTAATGTGATGAGCCAATTGAGAAAATTCACCTCAACCCCACCTCCAAATAACAAGGTTATGGTTACACTGCATCCAGTCATGGCAGTCAGTTGACAGCCTCCAGTCTATAACCTTCCTCTGACTCTCATCTAAACGAATAATCATTAAATGAAATAATTGTCATGTTTAATGATCATGACTGATTGCATAATGGGCCACATCCATATAAACAAAACGTGATGGAACTTGTTAAGGTTTCCACAACTTTTCCTTCTTAAATAAGCCCTTTAAGTCCAATCATTCATTCCCCATCAATCATTCACTCAATTAGGCTTAATCATGGAAATATTCAACAGATTACCCGACATAACCAATAATATCTCATTATAAATCAAAAGTGGCAACTGTAATAATTAACTATTATTGTTTTAAATGTACAATCAGTCCCCCTAACAAACATTAATGAGACAGGCTTCTGGGGAATAACTTTTCACCCTTAAAGTGGCCTGTTGATCCATTATAGTGCAGATAGTCACTAGAGACACACAGGCAGACACACATACAGACACACACACTCCGAGACGTGTAGGCTTCAAAAGCAGGCTGACAGTAGGCAGCGCCTCTCATACTCTCCGGCTAATTAGCTCAGTTTAGCGCAGACATCTCTGCCTGCCACAGCAGCCTGGGAGCCGGGCGAGATGAGCCACGGCACATCATCACTCCCATCCCAGCGTTAGACAGAATGGAGGGAGGAGGGGGCGAGGAACGAGGAAGGAATACCGCAAGATTCCAAAGCATGGATCCCCATACTAATGAAGATTCTTTAGATTGTTCCAGAGAGATAGAATATGCCCAACGTTTCACAGGCTGCCATCTCTGTGTTTGAAGAGACAACAGTGACTTTTACTTTAATGCTCTTTTTGAAAGTCGTCAGCTTCTCTAATCAAGGTGTTTTAATAGACTTGCGATTCCGTTTCCTATCTCGTATTCAGTTGCGGCCTAATGGCTAAGGTTTATCTTTTGAATTGCCCAGTCTAACCAAATTAGTTTACCTGCCGGCATGCCAGTCAGACGTTTCTTTTCATTTTGAAAAGGAGGTGGTGACTGTGGTGCCGACAGTCCTGCCGTGGGATCCGACTCACGCTGGCACTCTGCCAGAGCTAAGTGTCCTGTGGCCCGGGGGGTGGGCAGGCTTATTACTGGCAATCTGCAGGGCATGGGCACTTAATTTACTGATTAGAGAATTGATTGGCTTGAATGTGCAGTCGCTTGCTTGCTTTTGGGCCTATAATTGCTAGTTAATGGAAAGGTTATCCTGCAGCATTCTCCAAACACACAAAATGTGTTCCAGGAGCCTCCGGCAGAGCGAGAGAGTGTGTGTGTGTGTGTGTGTGATTATATATATATATATATATATATATATATATATATATATATAAAATCAGTTAATCTGCTGAACTACCTCCCAAATGACAGCACTCTCCGCCACCAAATCCCAAAGAAACAGGAAACAGAAGGCTGGGCCATCATCATCAATCGCTCTGCATTCCATCCCTACTGTAATCACTCACAGACAGCCTGTCCGTCAGGCCCTCCCGGCCACTCCCCACTGGCTGCTCTGGAGAAAGGGCCCGCCCCTGCCCAGGCTCGAGGAGGACAGAGATGTCTGTGGAGAAGACAGATTGGGCCTGACTCCCCTGCTGGGTCGGCATTTTTTCATTACGCACACGCTAACGTCCTGATGGGATGGCTTTCCTCCCCTCAGAATTCAACGAGGCTAAAAATCAATAACGCTCCACAGGAACCCGCCTCCACCCACAGCGCTGGTAACTAGATTTAGCCTCTTTCTTTCCACTTCAACTGTTTATCGAAGATGCTACGCCTTTGGTTATCGCCGCCATGCACTTAAAACTGTCCAAATATGGGGGTATACAGAAAGATCCACCCTTTTAATTTTTTTTCAGGGGGGGGGGGGTGTTTTGAATTGAATGTCCACTAGGTCATAAAATGAAGCCGTTTCATCCATAAAGACTAGCCAGCTATAGCTAACGCTGCCTTGCTACGATGGTGGGAGTTTATGAAGCGTACTGCAGCTGAATGTCATATCAATCGCTTAAAAATAGATGGCAAGGGGGTAACGGGGGAAGGGGTGGGGGGGAGGTGGGCAGCGTGAGTCGGTCATTCACTGAGCTGCCGTCTCTGTCTCCCAGCGAAGACGGTGAGGGAGTGATGGAGTGTTACGAGGACACATCAATCTTGTCCCTGTCTGGCTTGAGACAAAGGACCTCCCAGCGCTTGGCATTTCCCTCATCGTGACACTGCTGTCAACCGGTTACTTTCCCTACTGGAGGCCACAGAGCTTTCAATAATCTATAAATAATACACAGTACACATACAAACATAAACAAACAAACACAACAGTGCTCAAAAATAGAGATTCACGCGGGGAACAAATAACATGTCCTTGGTTCTGGCCATTTCTCACCGGCTAAACTCGTTTTGTGTTGTCAGCTAAGGGTCTCGGACGAGAAGCACCTGAAAACCTGATAATGGGCGCTCAGGAATGATGGTGTTTACTGTGAGTTCTGCCATTGTTTACAATCCAGAAACCGGCAATTAACAATGCACAATGACTGTGCACAATGCGTTATCGGAAAACAAAGAACAACCTCCTGCCTGGCAACAAGCAGACTGTTCTGCATGGTGGCAACACAGGGATGGGCAGTGTGGAGGCGTCAAAGAGAGAGAGAAAGAGAAAGA
>NC_137920.1:36612924-36772924 GCF_963457725.1 Sprattus sprattus
GTGTTTAAGCACTGAAGAACTTGAAGAAGAAGAGGAGGATCCCAAAACAAAGGATGCCTTCAAATTGTTCTCATGTTCCTAGATCAATTAAATTCACATCAATCAGTCAATCAGTGGAATGCCTTTGTTATGGTGTCAGTGCTAAGAGTCCATCAAAGTCCAGGCGTATTGCATGTGCTTTATTTATGCTTCAAGCAGTGACTCCCATTAATTGGGCAACACAGAAGAAGGGAAGCAATGTGCTGGCATGGCCTAAATAGATTCGCTGACAGGAACACACTTCCCTAAGTGAAGAGAAAATGGAAATTTAAAAGCCTATTTGAAGCCATCGGCACTCTTAATTAGGTGGGGGGCAGTCGGAGCCCAGCAGTGCCAGAACACCAGCGCGCACCATGGTTGGCCACCAGGGGAGATTGGCTGGTAACCAGTGACCAGGTTCATCCAATAGCAACACAAGCACTCAGAGCCCTACAGGATGACTGTGCAAAAAGCAAGCTACCACGCTACATGCTAACAGGCCCTCATGGCTACGTGGGTCCTGAGCGAAACCGTGGCAGATGCCTCATTGAGCCTGCCTGCCCGAGATGCCTTTATGGGTTCAGTGACATTTGACTCAAGAGCCCCATAAATCTTAAATGGCGTTATTGCCTGGGCAAGTGCAGAATCCTGGGCAGGAAAGCCTTGCATTCATCCATCCATCCTGGTGCTCAGGACACCGCCAGGAGGATATGATTCTGCTCCAAATTGCTTTGAAAACAGCAGAAGCGTGTGCATCACATTGCATCTCCCAACAGGCATCACCTGGCATTATCTGTATCTTGTCATAATCATGAACATTAACCCTTTAAACAACTCGACACCCAACCTTAAAATACTGAAAGTGCGACACAAGTCTGAGCACACAAATAGAGGCTGTTGTCGATCCTCCAGAGGGTCACAAAAAACAAAGGCTGCAGAGTCTAAAAATGACTGGGAAGTGAGAGACAGAGCAAAGGGGGGGGGGGGGGGGGGGACCAGGGTGGGATAACAGATAAGAGACTGCAACTCTTCATCAAGGGCTAAATTTAAAGCAAAGGGGGAGAAACAACTTAATTAGCATAGCAACCATCTGTCCCATTGCACCCAAGTCGACAGTAGTCCTGGCCACTTCACTCTCACCTCACCACCCCCCACCCCCCCAGCCCTACCCTGAACCAGCCCATCTCCTCTCCTCCTGCAGTGTCATCTCTCATCCCACCCTCCCTTCTCTTCTTCCTCAGTCCCCCGGGATGGGATGCTGGACAGGGCGTTGGCTCCTGATGACTTCAGCTGTGATGGGGCACTCAGCCTCTTATGGAGAACTTGATCAGCATGCCTTGAGGCTCGAGGCTTCCCACACACACACACACACACACACACTTGAGGCTCAAGCCCACCCTGTGCTAGTTACAAACCCAGACTCACAACACCACACACAGTCAGTGTGTTTATTCATCTAGCTACTAGGAGGGGAATTCACTCTCACACACACTTCCAAAGTACAAGGTGACACGGGGGATAAGTGTATTGTCAGGCTTTCATTTAATAGGTTTCAATCAAAGCTGTGTCTGGGCAAGTCGCACAGAGTGCCACATCTTATTAATCTGCAAAGCAACCGCCTCCCTAGGAAGAATTTACACAACAAACGCTGAATACTACAAGACAGTGGAATGTGTTCAAAGGAGATGGCGTGTCCCGTTCAATACCAGATTTTCATTAACAGCCTCAGTGATGGGTTTACATGCCTGGAATTTCAAAGAAGACCAAGGACTCAATCTGATGGAGGGCAACTATTTGTTGCATAAAAGCAAAATCACCTCCCAACATATCCAAGAACTGAGGCGTTACCAGCACTGTGGAGACACGACTCCCAGACGACTAATTGGATTTAGGCGTTGCGGGGAAAAATGGGTTTGAGTAAACAGTCCTGACTGGTAGTATGTCAAGCAAGGGCAGCTGCAGCCTCGGAGACAGATGGTGGAGAAGTCAGAGTTTCGGGGGCGACTGCAATTCCCCCAGCAGCACAGGCTGTGGTCCAGGCCTGACAAATGGCCGTCATGGGAAACAGCAATACCAGATATAGCTCATTCATCCCCAAAGATGCTTGGTTTCTTTCTCAAACTAACCTTCTCCGAAAGGGGTCCATCAGCTAGAGGCAGACATCTCAGTAACTGCTATTGTATTATATTCCATGTGCATCACATAAGGGTGACTACAAAACAAGTAACACTATGTTAATATTTATAAGAGACCTCATCACACAACCATTCAACCATTTTTAATAGTAATTGGTTCATCATTCTTTTAACCGGCATGAGAATTGATCATCCTGCACCCACTTGCTTTGATTGAAGGGGAGTTGTCTTAAATATATGCAACAGGCACTGAAAAATGTACCTGGCATTATCATGACTACAATGGAAGGTGGTGACAGACGTTGAGGAGTTTTTCTATACCCTCTGTGGTGACAAAGGCCATTAGGTCATAGCCTAGATTCTTTGCGGGGCCCATGCATGTACACTCATGCAGCATCGCAGCTTAGCCCATCGCTAGGGGTGGAAGTCCGGAGAAGGCAGAGTCCGTTTACAACTGGCCACTGACACCCATTATTCCTGAACAACCAACAAGATGAAGCTGTCATGTGCCAGGGGCCAGAGACTCCACCAGAGCGTTTCATGTTTACACAATGGACTGCAATGGGATGAATGAGAGCTGGAGCACCTTCCAGGCCGGTCATGTTGTGTTGGGACACTGGTCTAGCGGCATCTTTTACCCGCCCCAGCAAATGTATCAGGCCTGACCAGCTTTTGGCTAAATACCTGTGTGAAAACCTGATGATATACAGCACGAATGATGAAGCAGAGAAATGTGATGAAATTTAAATGTGAGATTGATCGGGCCAATAAATATGGTTAACACATTCTTAAATCTTCTTAATCCATAATATTTAGAAATAATTATAGACCGTCATGTGAAATTCCTGCAACGACCTTCTGTAGCCGCCTCATATTTGTACGCTGTGTTTCAACCAAAGAGCAGCAAATACTTCTAAAAATACTAAAATTCTAGTGCTTTTCATGCATGCTCTGGACTTGCCACCGGTCAGCAAAGTGGGCAGGGTATGTCATTGTCACGTTCAAAGTTTGGCAGAATTCCATCAATCGGGCAATGGGTTAACATTAGCTAATAGTGCATGGACTTTAGCTTGCTAAACTGCTCCGTACAATCTATAAAACACACGTCTCTGCACACCTCATAAGAGAAGCAGTAACGCTGACATTATTTGACTGGCGAACTGTTCCTTCATGGAATCTTATCCTGGCCTGTTCTATGCTTTGCCATTGAATTTAGCGGTTTCAGAACCACTTTGTTTAAAGTGACAATATGAGGTGGCAAGGCCAGTAGCTAGTGCATTCGTTCCTTGCCATTTATTGTCCATCCATTCCATTGCAACCTTGCTAACAACTTCGTAGCGGGTGTTCAAACGAGGCGTTGTTCTGGATAAGACCGACAGTTATCGATAGCCAGCTAATGAGCGTACCTTACGTTAGCTAGCTGGCTAGAAGGGACCACTGGTATGATGCTGGGAATGCATGCTAACTAACGAACAGACGTAAGGTTAGCATAACATTTCCCGGGCGTGATGCCCGGCCAACAATGAAACAAATATGGGGTAGACAGGGTAACATTTAATTTCATACTTCAAAATTACCTTGGTTTCATGAAAGTCTTGCTTTATTCCATTTGGATACCACTGCACCCGTACGAAACCTCTTCCCAGAAGCCGCGTCCGCGAGTCTGCAGCACCGTTCTCTGTCTCAGCGTTACCGGGGCCACCACATACCCCACAGCCACCACCACCTCCTTTACCTCCGCCATCGTCGGCTATGTCCACATCTATGTCTGAATCGGAGTCAAAATCATCCTCGCCATGTATCATTACCACAAGGCCAAATCGCATCGACCCACGATGCCGACCTGAGACTAGGTCGTGGGTGAAAAGGAGTCGTTCAGAACCTCCTGCTGAAGGAGATAGCGCCATTGAAGGAGGCTCAGATCCTGGGCTAGCTGCCGGGGAAAAGGCTGGAGTCGGGGATGGGGATGCTGTGTCTTTAGCCTCCGATGCCACGGGTTCCGCCATCGCTGCTGTTGTCGGGGAATGATGCGAAAGAGCAAGAGGGATGGTGGAGAAGGGATAATGAGCAGAAACCTGTAACCAGGGACCCGCACGTGTTTACGTCGGTACGTAGCACCGCACGTCGATTATGTAGAAGAGACGAACCCCTTTTCAAAAGAGGGAGTAGCATGGACAGTGAGAAGATTGGTACAAACATGCAAGGCACCTGTTAGCCGATATGAATGTATACAACATTAAGTCCGTCGATTATTTAGTTAATTAATGAAATTAAGTTCACGCAAGTTTTAGATTTTGGCCATAGATTGACGCATAGGCTAACATATTTCCTAGATCGAATGCTATGAATAACTGCATCACTGTGCTAATAACATTAAAGACAGACTGTCGGTATTCACATATTGCACCGGTAGCAATAGCCTATTCAACAATAAAGCACATGTTCAGCTCCACCCACGCGACAAGGTAATTAATTTGGCCACATGGTGTCAGTATTTGAATATAGTTCATTCCGTTAAATGCGTGTGAGAGCCGCAGTTGGGTCTGAATATCCTGGACCATCCCACCCTACATAGGCTCTCCACAAACAGCAAACTAACATCTGTATTATGTCGGAACATTGAAATCACTGAATTTAAAATGCTTTAGTCGTGGTTTGCACCGTTAGGCAATGGGCCTAGCAAATCAAGACACATGTTACACACTGCCACTTCTACTAGCCTATGTTGGCAGTTCATTCAGTGGGAAGCTTCAGTGCATAAACTAGTGGATGAAGTCTGGCTATTGAAGTTCGGCGGTCGCTACAGTTAGGCTACCTCGAAGACATTTCACTCAAACAGGCATGGACATAAGAATAAGCATGACAGCCAGTTTGCAAGTGACACTGGCCAAACATGGCATTGGCCTAAACTCACTTTCTCATTTTACCGCGGTGTTTGGATTGATCAGGTTAGGAGTCTATTTCACGACTAATTTGATCTCTTTACTGAAATCTAGCCACATTGAAAGCAGGCTTCTTAAAACCACTGTAGACCTAATACATTCAATAAATATTTGCCGATTTTAGGACAAAGATTTTGTAAACAAGGTTTAGGAGAAAACAGTGGAATAATCCTCCGTAATAGGCTCTAATCCCCGTAAAATTTGATAATGATTACCGGAAAGCAAATGAGAAAATCGGTGAATCATTGAAGACATCAGCTGTGTTGGGTAGGATTAACGGAGACTGGCACCATCAACAAGCAGCCTATAGACACGTGGCAATGCATGGTTTAATAACGGGTGTGATGTAACATCACAACATAGATTTGCAGAGGTTTATGTCACCCAGCTGTGGTCAAACAATCCGATTTTAGGGGTCCATATAGTAAGCTAACAAATAATTACGTGATATTTACGTCAGACAAACGTAAATAGGGCAAGTGTAACTATACAAAAGAGGCAAGACCAGGGGCGGATCTAGCCATTTTGGGGCCCTAGGCAAAATATAGACATGGGGCCCTCATTTTTGAAACACGTACACAAAACAAATAACCATCCCAATACTCTTAGAATCGCAATAAACCCATAGTGCACTGCCACTCAACTCTCCACAGTAAAATCAGTTTCAGATTTCTCCAGCCTTTGCCAAATGTTTATTACTCAGATCAAACGAGAGAGAGAGAGAGATTAGAATTTCCATTCTCGTCCAGAGATACAAAATGATCTTGCACTTAACAGAACTAAAATACAAAATGGATATGAGTCTATGAAAACCACCATTTACATTTAAACAGGACCAATGAAAAGATTTTGTGTGTGGACAGGAATAACAGTGGCTGTGTGTGTGAGTGAGAGACAGGCAAAGCAGTGGTTCAGTGTGAGTGAGTGAGTGAGTGACAAGCTAAATTGCGCTCGGCCAAGTGTATAATAATGGCGATCAGACGTTTCAAGATCTCTCTCCATTTGTTTACTTCGTTCACAAACAGCTCTTGATTTACATGATCTATGGCTTTACCTGTTTGGAGCCGTTGCTGAAGCGTTCGCCAAACAGCCATATTTGCGAGGTGATCAGCAGACTTCTCGTGTTCTTTTAGGAAGGCTGATACATTTTTCCAGTCGTTCGTGCCGTCAATTTCGGCAGTGTATCTGTTACAGAACCTGTTATCTATCTGCCGAGCAAATGTCAGGCTCATATACAAAAACATTAACGTGAATTAATTGATGCTAATACCTAGCGCAGTCTCTGTAATTTCCCCTATACGTTAGTATTAAGCTAACGTATTTTCTATCACAGTTTAAACACGCAATGCTATGTGAAACGAATGTTACGAGATGAGATTACTAAAATGTATTCTGCATGTCTGCTCAGTTTTACAGTGCTACCCAAGTAAAGGTTTGAAAATAACTTCAAGCTTCAGACTTTCTGTTAAGAAAACTGTTTTCTATCTGCCAAGCAAATTACCTATTGTCCTGGAGGTTTATTGCTTTGCAACAGGGGCAACCTTTCTAGGGATCCCTCTGCTTTGGTTTGAAGTAACGTTATTTCGCGCTGCGTGCGTTACTACGTGATCATATTCTGGACTAGTCCAATGCACAATGGAGGGGAGCATGTGTGCTGGAAAAATATTATTTAGGCATTAGTTCGGCGTTATGTTGATATTTTTGTAATTTTTTTCTACTAGAAATGTGTGTTTTTTTTTTTTACTTTACATAAGTAATGGCTGGGGGGGGGGGGGGGGGGCAGATTTGGGGGCCCCTAATAAAGACAGATTTGGTTGGGGCCCTAGGCAATTGCCTAGGTTTGCCTAATGGAAGATCCGCCTCTGGGCAAGACAATCCTAATCACAAACAAATTTTGTAAACACGCGATTAGTTTACAGTATTCGTAAATTGGTCATCACGCCCCCCACGTCTGTCGGCTCATGACTAGCGCTTAAGCGCCTCGAGTAGCCTATAAATACGCACGACTTGCTCCAACAGGGCACAGTTTTACGCACTGATCCTGGCTGTCAGATGAACAAGTAGTTTGGCTTGGCCTACAGAAAACAGGAGAGGGAACAACCACCAATCGAAGCAAGTCAAAGTTAGAAGGGGTTCATTTTCAAGTTTACGACCATGTCTGTTGTGAGCGCCCTACCTTTCCTCAGACCTCTCTACATGCGGACTCCGATCTCTCCTGGGCGTCAGCGTCGCCACACACTGCCGGCCAGCGAATTTCGCTCCCTCAGTCCGGAGGACGCTATCAGTGTTTTTGAGATCGAGAGGGAAGGTAAAGAACCAGTTTTGCTTTACAAGTAGTTTTACAATTTGTTACAAAATAAAGAGTTTTGATTATTGTCCGCCTCATTTAGGTTATGGTTTGAAGAACAACCACCATGGTTACATACGTTTTAAAAGTTTGTAAGGTAGCATGTTTTAAGCACAAGTAGCCTAGTTTATTGAAACATTTGAATAGAACAGTCTTCCTTCTTCTAGAACTTTACATTCAACCTTACAGTTACATCCTCTATTTTTATTTTTCTACAGCTTTCCTCTCTGTATCTGGTGAATGTCCCCTGCATTTGGACGAGGTGCGTCATTTTCTCACACTTTGTCCAGAGCTGTCTTTGGGATGGTTCGAGGAAGGCAGGCTGGTGGCCTTTATCATCGGCTCCCTCTGGGACCAGGAACGGCTAACCACGGTTAATACACTCACTCTGTTTGTTGTTTAAGCACAGCTTCTAATGCTGTACAATTTAAATTCATTGCACAGAATACATTTAAAGTGAATTGACTTAGGCGTCACATGTAGAGGGGAAGACCAATTACTCATAGACGCAGGTAGTTTTACCTTGATTCTTTTCCCCCCGCCACAGGACGCACTGACTCTTCACAAGCCCCACGGATCCACTGTCCACATCCACGTGCTAGCTGTGCACCGTACCTTCCGGCAGCAAGGCAAAGGCTCCATCCTGATGTGGCGCTACCTTCAGTACTTGCGCTGCTTGCCCTACGTCCGCCGCGCGGTCCTCATGTGCGAGGACTTCCTGGTGCCTTTCTATCGGAAATCTGGGTTCAAGGTGAAGGGCCCCTGTGAGATCACCGTGGGTCCCCTCACCTTCATCGAGATGCAGTGCCCCGTCCGTGGCCATGCTTTTATGCGTCGCAACAGCGGATGCTGAGCTGAAGGTCCTCAGAGTGTGTGATGTGTTTGATGTTGCTTGCGTGTTTGTTTTCTGTGGATACCGGCCCTTGGCCAGTTTTCGGAGTTTACCAACAGCTTGTTGTGGAAGTGTTAACGTCTCATGATGTGTTGGCTCTAGCTATCGATGTTTGGGAGGCAAAGCTTTCCAGTGCGTTACCGAGGAGTGATGCTACGTATCCAGGCATCCGCTGTCCAGAACGACTCTACAGCCGTTAGAGGACCTTTAAACATAATTTGCTTGTTTAACAGCTGAGGGTGACAAAGACTACTGTAACGATTATGGAACAAATGACAATTGTTATCATTTTGTTTTCAGTTATTTTTTATGTTTACGTTGACATCTTATTTATACTTTCATTTTACATCATGTTTTTTTAAATGCTGGACATTTTTTTAAAACATAAAGTCTTTTACTAAAATGAACCATGTCTCCAAGAATTTTATATTTGTTTACTTAAATGTAGTTTGAAGAAGAGGTTTGAGAGGACAGGAAATTAAGTTCAGCACTGCAGACTGCAAAAAAAGGTATTTTTTTCTATTTATCTGCTCCCCCACAATCTCTGCTGTGTATTCAGCAGGTGCTACATATTATGGGTGGGTCAGTTATGGCCCCTTCTCTGTTAGTGTCTTGTGGCTGCAATGGTTGTGTATTTATGAGCATTAAAATACTCGTAGCATCAACTCACCACCCCCTCACTCTTGTGATTCAAGACACCATCAGAGATATTTGATTTGTCCGCACATTACTCATTTTACATACGTAGTTCAAGTGGAAATGTATATGTATAATAGTTTCAAGGGTGGATCATTCGAAATAACAAACCTGGTCAATTATGCCATATATGGTTATGGTGGTTCCATATTCATATTGTGATGTTCATGTGAAGTGACATCTTTCAATAATCTGTTTTTCACTATTGTTGACTATTGTTTTTGTTGGTGGAACTGACTCTGGATCAGCTCAAGTGACTCGTGCACCCAAAGAGCGCTAGCCTCCAAACGCACCCGTCACTCCTACATGTGAGGGTTTAGAAGCTCAGGAGTGCCTCAAGCCCCTTTAGCTCCATTAGAGAGCTTTAATGAATGTAAACATCTGAGGATTTGCTGAAGCCCCAGTCTGCCACTGTCGGTGACTTGATCTGCCATTTCTAGACAAGGGTAACAACACTTATTTATAACATCTGCCACAAAAACTTGGCGGGTTGTGGAAGTATTGGTTTGGTGACCAAGTTGTAGGGAAATTGTTATTATACAAACCACTGTGTTCCTAAATGCTCAAAATGTAAAAGAAGATTGTGAAGCTCTTCTGGAAGGGCTTTGATGACCTCTCTGCCTTTCCCAATAGATTAGGTAACTACCACTTCTGCCTCGAGTCTTCAATCAAGACATACATTTTTGACAAAACTTACTTTTTGTTAACAGAAAAATGAAAAAAATATTTTTCACATTATAGTCTCCTCTTTGTCTGATTCCAGGCATAAAAACCTAGGCAAAATGCTAGCTGAAAAGTTTCAGAGGTAGTGGGTTGGTTGGCTGGTTAATGTAGGAGAAACATTTATTTACATTTATTTTAAAGAAATTTCTTTTTTTTACATAATCAAGCACACAGAGGAATAACATATAAAATGCATCAAAAATATCACACTATATCACTATATAATTGTACAAGTTTCCCTTTTTTTAAATAAATGATGTCTATTTGGTCCAATTTCTCCCGTACAGTTTGTTAATACAAATGAATGCAATCATAATAAAAGGTAGTCAATCTTGATTTAAAAAAAGGCACACTGCATTCCTATGTCAACAACATTCTTCTAGAAAAACTCAAGGGGCTATGGGACTCAGCCAAACAATTCTGTGTCTGAGAAACAGGCAGTATGGTATAAAAACAAAAACACTGCAACATCCGTATCCGTGAACAGTCATCAGTGGGATAACGGTGAGTACCTTATAACTGTCTCTAGGTTCCTAGTCATCCCGGTGAATCCTATTTCCAGATGCGATTGGGAGGAAGAGGGCAATGATTATGTAGAGCCGCATACTCTCAGTCCTCCTCAATTAGGCCGTAATCCATTTCACAGTCATCTTTTTCACAGTGGATAAAGCCAGACACTGACCAAGGCAGGGGGCTCTAATCCCAGTGCAAGGGGAACAAGGCTGGCAACGGTGCCGAGTGTGTTCTGGTAGTTCAGGGTGGCTGATGTGGTGTGAGCTGTGGATGAGACGAGCCAATGGCCCAGTCAGAAGCCACAGTCCATGCAATTTCACTCTGCCCTGTATTGTGCGGGCATTGTCTCAACTTGGCACAACACATGTCCCTAAACTGCTTAAATGTTCCCCATTCAAGGCATATGCAGTCTACGACAAAGCAGAGATAGGCAAAAAACGTGACATTTGATACGGTAAGTAATGTGACATTCGATACGGAAATGAACTGGGCAAGTACGCCAGTCTATAAGATTAATATCAATACTTAGGCTCCATTCCACTTTGGAACTACCTGAATAACATGAAATGTTCCATTCTGTTCACGGAAATAATCTCAGAAAGGTGTTGACATTGATTATCAAGCTGCACAGTATTATGAATACCAACATTTCCAGTCAGTCTACCCGACTCAAACACACTACTTTGGGTCTCTTGAAAAGAATGTACCATATACCAAGGCATTAAATGAGTTACAACATTTACAATAAATGACAAATGATATGCAGGTAGATGGGTTTTCCTGGCTTTTAAAGTCATATTTAGATTACATGATGTTATGTTATGCATGATGACGTCCTATTGCCCAAAATTCATGATTGCGTGTTATAAAAAGTTCTAAATCTCGGATGGCTAAAATTCTAATTAGGTCCCAAAGGTTATCTGTGAATCCCTTGATAGAAAAAAAAAAATGTTGAAATTTTCTTTAGTGTTGCAAAATAACACAATGTAACAAATTAGTGGTAAAATGCTCTTCCCTAAGTGTCTCAGAGTAGAGGTCTGTCATGGTAGCTCTCTGGCTGCTCCCAATAGAAAATCAGATAGACTTTTGGCATCAGCGTCCAAGTCCGTCCTCTCACCACTCCCTATATCAGGCATCACCCAACGACTCCACACAGACCTGTGTACTTTCTTTGTACAGTCAACTACACTCTCTGAGAGAGCCAGAGTCAGTTTCTCACTGTTGTAGTGCTTATGCTCACTCACCATACCCCCCCCCCCTCTTCAGCCAGCTGGTTCTCCTCACGGCCATATATTCATCCGACTTAGAGTTAGCGGCGGTAGCGGTGTTAGCGTTAGCGCTGTGGCTCTAGTGCACCACATGGTCGATGTCGTAGCGCTCACAGAACTTGCTGGTGAAGGGCAAACAGGTGAGGTGCTCCAGCCAGTGCCAGTTGATGGGGTAGATGTAGAACCAGACGATGAGCGAGGAGAAGAGCCCCACGTAGGCTAGCAGCGAGACGAGGATGAGCACCCGCTTGCGGTACTTGTCGAAGGCGTTGAAGGTGATGTAGGGCAGGAACGAGAAGGAGAGCAGGAGCCCACTGAGGAAGCCGAAGATGTGGGCGATGTTGTCGATCCAGGGCAGCAGGCCGCAGAGGAAGAGGAAGAACACGATGCCCAGCAGCTTGAGGAAGGCCTTCCAGGGGTTGGCCAGGATCGGCCAGCACTGGATGAGCTCCACGAAGAGGCACGCCAGCAGACCGAACTGGGAACCCGCCGGACCCACCTGCAGAACAGAACAAGCGCTCGGTCACTGGCCAGCACAACTCACTAACATAAACCCCCCAGGAATGAAGCACCTAGAAGAGCTTCTGCTTGTGTTCACACCTTACTGCTGCTATGACAGCACAAACACTGAGTGTCCTATAAGTGTCCATTACTCTGTTGGGATCTACACTTTGCCTGTAAACATAATGCTCCCAAAAGAGAGTCTAGATCATGAAAAGAACACATAAATTAAAGGAATACAAGAGGATTAAGCACAGAAAAGCTAATTTCTGTTACATTCTCAGATATGTAGTTATTGAGGGGCTTCATTTATAAGCCACTGTTTGAAGGATGACGGCGTATGAAAAAAAAAATATAATACAAAGAACATTTTTTGTGAATGAATTACATGCATTTTATGAATGAATCATCCAAATACAACCTGCAGCTATTTTGAAATTACACACTCAGCTTGCATTGTTGGGTGTGACGCACCCACTGAACTGTGAATGAAAAACGTGAGCATTGAAAGTCAATGTAGCCCCTGCCTCTGAGTTCCCTGGTATCTTGCTAATGGCAGTACATCAGGCAAGGCTGTTATTATTGCTATACAGAGGTCTCATACACACACTGACAAGAGTGGCAGGCAGGTGCGACGGCTGAATGCGCGATGTTGACCTTTCGGGGATGGACAGTAGGGGCGGATGAGATGGGATTGTCATGCTAATACGAATGCTAATAGGGCTAGCCAAGCCAGCCATTACCTCTTTGTGTGATATTAATGAGACACTCAAAAATGTCCAGGGAACAAAGAAAGCTCACAGCAGACAACAATTACCAAAACAGACAACAGGGCAATTTGTATAATTGCAATATTGGCAGGGAGTTATTCGGACCAGTAGATGCTGTCAGTACGGAGTCAATACGAGGACTGTCCAGACACATAAGGACTGTTCTTTTCTCCTTTACTGCCAAGTTCCTCAACAGAACACCTGCTGTTTATCTGCTGGCGCCACACAATGTAATTGTGTTACAGTTATGAATGTAAATGTAACTGCACATATGTGGTGGTTCATGTATGCAATATACAGTATGTATGTCTATATCACACAATCATGCAATTGGTTAGCCTACAAGTGTACACAACTGAACACATATAACTACAGTGTGTCAATGATTTAAAATACAGTATAATTTACAGCATTACTGCTGAGGCTCAATGTTTTGTGCTTTATGAAGTAGTTTATGAAGTTCCAAGTAGTTTAAATCCTGTCCAAACTTCAAAGCCCTTTCCCTCACACTCTCACATTGAGGATCCTTTATAAACATGCTCTCTAAGCAGGAAAAGCTGCAAGCATGGCTTCTCAGAGCCTGCTTGCCTGATGGTCACCTGATCAGGCTGACGTCAGGATGATGGTGGTGGTGGTGGTAGGTCATCTGGGGCAGATGGCTAATCTAAGGAGACAACCTTCCGCAGGCACAAGGAAAACCGAGAGAGAGAGAGAGCGGCAGAGAGAGAGAAAGAGAGAGAGGGGAGAGATAGAGAGAGAGAGAGAGGGAGGGAGAGAGGTGTACCACCTTTCACACGCTCATGCCACACCCCTGACACACACACACACACACCCCCATGAAGAAGTGTCACCCCTGCCACAGGCACGCTAGCGACCACCGTGCTAGCGTTAGCATTAGCAAGAGTCACGTTTGAAGGGAGAGTGCTAGGTGAAAAAGAAGGCTGAAAGGCACGGGCTGCCTGCTGAGCACGTGAGAGGAATTCAAAACTAAGAAGACGAGCTTAGAGGGCTGAGTGGGAGAGTTGACGTAATGCAATACTTTCGTATGCTTCTGTTAGAATTGCTTAGTTATCAAGAGACTGACTAGATAAGTGGACTAGACTAGATAAGTGGACTTCTAGGGAAGTTTTGTTTCTCTGTGGGGAAATTGATATTAAATTCAGGGCACCAGTATCTCAACAACTACCTCCGCCTAGGAGGTGATGTTTGTGGTGTTTTTTGTTTTGCCTGTTTCGCAAAACCTAACTGGAATGGACTAACTGGAACTCGATTGTCCTTAAACTTGGTGAAAGGGTTAAGCATGGGCCAAGGAAAAAACAATTCAATTTTGGTGATGATCAAGGTTCGAGATGCCCTTCTTGTTAGGTCCTCCTGTCACTACTTAGGTCTTGACATTCACACCTTTGCTAATGGTTGCATAGCCAGTCTGTGTGTCTGTAATCTGGTTCTAATGACCTCGATGACCCTGACTGCATAGTGAATCGTGTTGCTGGGCTGAGGCACGTGCTGATATGACCCCAAGCAACACTACAGATCGCACGGAGAGTAAGAGCGCTAATGTCGGGATTAGCAGCTATCCACTCACTGGTTGCACTTGAGCGCTGACAGGGAATTAGATTTGCCTGCCAAGTTCCCTCACAAGACCCAACATTACTGCCAAGCAAAGCGAAGAGAGTTTTGCTTTCGGAAGTGTGACTGCTTTTCACAGTGCTCTTAACCATTTAAATGCACCTTCACTAAAACCCAAACGGTGAGCATCAACAGGACCTGTTATTTTGCACCGTGTAGACTAATGGGATAATCTAACCTTATTAAAACTGGGCTCTAAGTGGCTTGAGAGTCATCGTTGCAGTGTGTTTGTATCGCTATTTCAGTCACGAGAAAGCCAATAGGTTTATGATGCCTATTGCTGACTCTGACTACACAAAGTGACGCCAGTACCTGATATACGTCAGGCTGATGCCAAACACACCTGAGACAGACTACTACCAGCTTACTGAAACTAGGACCACTGCTTGGAGACATATGTGGCAACATGTGACG
This sequence comes from Sprattus sprattus, assembly GCF_963457725.1. NCBI lineage: Eukaryota > Metazoa > Chordata > Actinopteri > Clupeiformes > Clupeidae > Sprattus > Sprattus sprattus. Next base: position 36,627,773 of record NC_137920.1, read on the forward strand.
TTTTACTGAGCTCACTTATTCAAACTTGACAATGAACTTGCGTGTGAATGTACTGCCCAGTTGTTCTGCTCTTACTGGGCAAAGAGTGGAGTTTAAAGGGTTAAATTGAGTGCCAGTGCCACTTCAACTCAGCATATTTACTCTCTTTTCCAACTCTTTACGCGTTTCTGCCTGCCTGCCTGCTTGAGCATCTTAGCCCCATTTTTAGCAGGCTTGCACAGACATTATCAATCCACAATGGAAGAGGATTGCAGCCTAACTTTCCATCAACACATCAAGCAGACGATAAAGGGAGAGGGATTATCTGGAGGCAAATACGATGATGGCACACATTGATCAGGAAGTCTTTGTCCAGAGGATGTACAGGAAGATTTGGGATTTGAGTGGAGAATTTCTATTCCACCTATGCTATTTTTTTATATCATATAAATAAATAATTAATTTAATTTATTTATACGGTTATACCCCATCATTGACATAGCATAGGGATGGATGCTTCTGCAAAATCTCCAAAATGCTATGGGTCCAAGATGCTAACTAGTCTTATTTCTTGGCTAAAAATAAGTGACTTCAGAAAGCTGTGAAGTACCTGTCCAAGAGGATGTCATTCTGGATGTCATGAAATATCATCACTGCACCTAGTTTTGCACCGGAACGCATAGTGCTTACTGCCAGTGCCCTGCAGTGGGGGCTTATGAAATACCCTGCAGACTGCAGAACCACTTCCCCAAAACTCTATTTCAGTTCTAGTTCTACTTTGCTTTCAAATGAGTTCCAGTTCTACATCGCTTTCCGATTAGCTCTAGTTCTTGAACTAACAGTGTGTTAGCGTACCATACAACTATATCCAAACAGCATATATGATGGAGAATCCACTGCACTTCCCTATACTCTAGCGTAATTCAGTTATAAATATGAAATAAAAGCAATATTAAGTGAACACAATCGTTTACTGAATGACTAAATGCAAGTGCAGTGATATGTATGCAACAGTGTGGCACTTCAGAGACGTTGACAGGGTGAGGCAGTTGCTGTCCAGACGGGGTCACTGTGGGCGGGTAATCCCTATGGAAAGCTCCATTCTAATGGCACCTCTGAGCTCCACACAGACAGCCGTACAGCAGGCACATCACTTTTTCTTCACCTCCACCCAATGCAAGTAAGCAGCTGGGTGGAGGTCAGTGATTTCCCCATATTATTAATACGTGCAGGTCAGCAAAGACTACAACAGCCAGAACCCAGGGGACTTAGGGTGGAAAGAGTTCGGTAATCTCTGAATAAGCTGAGGTCCACAGATCCAAACCTCAGGGATCCCCTTAGTAAGGGGTATAACAAATTCAAAACTTGTGCTACAAGCACGTTTTTAAAGGTTCACGTTACACAATAAAGGGCAAATTGAGCCAGCATGTGTAGCTGTTTTCATTGTTTTCTTCAAAAATGATCACACACTGAACCATTCAGTGTTTTCTTAAGTAAACAACGCAGTTCACAATAAGGCCAATGAGGATGTCAATATGACAGCTCAAACAGCACAGAGAGCAAAACAAGGAAATAACTCCCATGAAAGAAGGAGAGCAGTGCCAAAAAGGGAGGGGTGAAAGCAAAGGAGGAGGAAGTAGGGAGTGACAAATCATGGGGGGGGGGGGAGTTGGGGGGGGAGCTGACTGCTCTATATCTGAGCCAGTGCTCTGGCCTGCAGGTCCTGAGGCGCTGGCATACCTCAGCTCTGTAGGGGAGGAAGAGGGCGCTGGCCAGGTTGCCCGTGATGCCGCTGAGGATATAGATGATGGAGATGCGCGCCCAGCCCGCCAGCTTCTCCAGGTCCCTCAGGATGGTCATCTGGAACACCACCGACACCAGGCAGTGCAGCAGCCTACACACACACACACACGCACACGCACACACACGCACACAAACAAACAAAATACATTACTTAGTAAAAACTACATTCACTTTTTGAGTTGATAATTGTTCCACTGAGCTGACTAAGGAGTGATGGGGAGGGGAGAAGAGTGAGTGTGAGGCAGCTAGTAAGCCTTTCTCACCCAGCATGAAGGAAGAGTGAGAGCCACAGTCTGTAGAACTGGTCTGGGACAATTGGATTCAAGAAGGGCAGCAGGCCACACACATCATCCAAGCAGTCCACCTGCGGCCACAAGAACAGAGAGAGACAGAGAGACAGAGAGAGAGAAAGAGAAAGGGAGAGAGAAAGAGAGAGAGAGAGAAAGAGAAAGCATTGTCCCATGTTTATAGCAAATCGTATTGCTAAAATGCCTTTTTAGAGTGTTGGTATATGATGCCATTGATTGATGTTGATGGAACCAAAACACTTCTCTCACAACTAAACAAGTTATGTACGAGTAGGCTAGTAAAACATGAATGTTCTGCAATGTTTGAGATGCATAGCAGCACCTGTGAGCACAGTGTGGCCTCTTCATGGAAGTATCCGCGCATGAACGTGCAATACTCTCGGGTTGTAATCTCACACCTGACCCAGAGAAGGAGAGAGAAAGAAAGGAGAGAAAGGAGAGAGAGAGAGAGAGAGAGAGAGAGAGAAAGAGAGAGATGGAGCCATAATGAAACAGATCACACAGAGCCACACAATGAAGCCATGGCATCAAGTGCAGACATTTCTGAGCTACTTACAACTACTGTTGGCAACTAATTAATATAATCCACTTGATCCATTAAACCTGTGATTGAATTTGTGAAATTGCAAGATCACCAAAGATTTCCCACAATTGCGACTGCAGGTTGAATCTAATTACCACAATATTTCAGTAAAAACACTGTCATTGAATTTCAATTTTATTTTTCATTGCAATTCAACTGCAATTTTTAATTTTGGACTTTTCGCCGCAATAATCGGAACAAATCCTCACAAGATTGTGGGGATCATAATATTTAGGAATTCCAGCAGGAATGTATTAAACAAGCAAACAAACAAACCAAAACCTCTAAACCACTGCAATTTTAAGCACAACTACATGAACTCAAGAGTGTTTGAAGAAGTGATCTCTGCAGGTGAAGGTTACCTGCCCTTCGTGCCGATGCAGCAGGGCCGGCCTGTAATCTTGCAGTCCATGTGCCTAAGGCCTGTGTGGTTCCCCCCTAGCTTGGTACAGATCTGAGACCAGCAGAAAAGGCCCAATGTTAGAGAGAAGCAAAAAACAAGAACGTCCTTTATGCACAGGAATAACAGAATGCTAAGCTATTAAACTTGAGGCTAAAACTATTTACACATGATGTAGAAACCCACAAATACACAAAATCACATGAGAGGAAAAAACTGTAAATAGTAGAGCTACTTCCGTCACGTGAAAAAGGAAGACTGTCAGACAGTCACACCATTTCTTGACTAGACTTTCTAGTTACTAACTTTCCACGTTCTCTATTTAACAATCTAAAAATATCTCACATGACTTTTTTTAGCACTGCTAGACTTCTGCTTCTATGTTGTTCATTTTGAACCTACTCTCCATTTCTGGTTCAACATATTTGAAGCATCTGTGGGTTAATTGCCGCAGCTGCAAGCCGAACTACAGATCTTCTCATTGGATGAAAACCACGTCACTCACCGGCCACTGAGTGATGTCATCAGTCCAAATGTGCGGTGCTATGGAAGCAGGCACCTCACAGATCCTTTGGCCATTCCATGTTCGGGTGAAAAGATCATGGATGACAAGAAACAGGCGGGTCATTTAAAAGCATAACCACTTGTAAGTGAAGATCTATTCGGATGTGCCTTCTGAGCAGGTAGCCGTCTTGTATAAGAGTTAGAGACAGTACCTGGGGTCCTGGTTACACACAGAGCCAGATGTCCGAATGATGTCCACATCTTCATCTGACCATTTTATAAAAGTGCCAAGTGTTTCCTGTCAGGAAAGAGAATGTGATTTTAGGAGTCAAATGAAAAACAAAACCTCTAATAGGATTCACCAATAGGTGGCAGCATAGAGCTATACAACGCGTGCTGGGAGTGGGTAAGGCTGTGCTTGTGAATGAATGGTATGCGTGCAGAATGGCGGTGGTGCATTGCGAACATTTCTGAAACACCCAATCTAAAAGCTTCCATACACACATAGCTATTCAAAAGTTTCAGATCACTGATAAGATCACTGACAGTTTTTTTTCATCCAAATAACCTTAAATCGATCATAACTATGGTGTGGATATTCTTACAGCAGGAAACAGCTGATTTTGAATGAAACATTTTCTGCCACCATATTCTGCCAATCATTATTAGAAAACCCCTTTGCAATAATGTCTGTGCAGCTGAAAACTGTAGTGTTGTATATTTCCTCAAACTAAAAACATTGTTGCACAAGTGGCATATATGTAGAAGATTAAAGGTTTCTGGGGGTGTACTTTTTATTACTCTAGAACAAAAACTTGCAGAGCTTTCAAGGCATATTGAAAACAAGTACAAAAAACGTAATATCCCTCGGATAGAGGGATACAGTCCCCAGAGGGTTAAGAAAGCAGAACCTGTGCCTAAGCATGTGGATTTGATTATGATCTAAAAGTGGTCAGAAAAAGAGAACTTTCTACAAAAAGGTTTCAGGCTATTATAGTTCCTTGAAATTAAAGCTGCTCCGTATAAGAAATTGGCAAGAAATGAACATATCTGGTGCATCAGGTGTGCATCACATCCTTCAAAGAACAGTGCAAAGCTCTAACCAGGACACCAAGAGAAGCAGGAGGCTCCAGTGCACAAAGGGTGGAGAACAGCATCACAATCGCTAGGTTCAGAAACAGATGCCTCAAAGGTCCTCAGCTGGCAGCTTTATTAATACCCAGAAAAACATCCGTCTTATCCTCAACAGTAAAGAGTCTTTTGAATACTGAGAAGAAAAAAGCCACATCTGAGATTGGCCAAGGGAAGGGAACAACAAAGATAGACAAAATAAAACAAACTGGGTGGAAGATGATTGAGAAAAATGTTTTAGATAGACAAACAGTTTGGATGACAGAGCAGAAATGTTCTGAGTCACAGAACAAATGAAGAGGAGCTTGAGGAGTTCTGGACAGAATCTCTCAAGCATGGCAAAGAGGGAGTGTGATGGTCTGAGGGTGCTTTGGTGCAGCTATGGTATGCATGTTGTACAGAGTATTTGGCATCTTTAACCAGGAAGGCAATAACTCAATTTTACCATAACTCCCTCGCTATACTGTGCCCTGTAGACCGGATTTGACTTGAGCCAATTCCTATCTTACAAGACGGTAACCCAAAGCATTGCTCCAAAATTATGCAACATCTATTTAGGGAAGAAGCAGTCAAACTGTAATGCTTAAACTGGAGGATTCTTTTATGGATGCAAATTTTCAAGCACAAAATAGTTATTTCAAGTTGAAAGCATTATTTTTAATGTTGTTGGGATCTTCACTATATTTTGTTTACATTTTACAGCTTATTTGGTTGAAAAAAAAGTGAGTTTCCTCATTTTGTGGGTGGTTTCACATTTCTGAATGGTAGTGTATAATTATTTTGTGTGAGTGGTGTATGTGCGTGTTAGTATGTGCAGACATAAAATAAGTGAGCTTGAATGTACACGCTAAGGATATACATTTGCTTTTGAGAGTGTATGAGCGTCCACAACTGTGTGTGTGTCTGTGTGTGTGTGTGTGTGTGTGTGTGTGTGTGTGTGTGTGTGTGTGTTTGTGTGTATCTGTATCTGTGTAAGTATGTTTGTGTGTGGATGGGTGTGTATTTGTGTGTTCATGGGATTATGCATGTGTGTGTGTGTGTGTGTGTTTGTGTGTGTATTTGTGCATGTGTGCATGTGTGTTTGTGTGTGTGTGTGTGTGTGTGTATCTGTGTGGGTGTCTGTCGGGAGCACACTCACTGAGCACTGTTCATTAAGTGTCTGCACACAGCCCGAGTTGTCGTTCTGGACACAGCATCCCGTCTGTTTCTCTAGGTCTTTGGCTTTCTGAATGAGACGCACAATCTGCTCGTCCTGTCTGATGCAAGGAGAGAACTTGGCCCCGAGGTGGATGAGATCGTCCTAAACGCAACCAGAGATAAACAGTTGGCACAAAGACTTCCCATAACATAGATTACAACTTAGCGCAATGTTGAGCTTTATCGGTACAAGGAGTGACATTGTTAGTACAAGGATTGAAACCTTTTTTAAGGTTGTTTTGTAATATGACCTTGTAATATCACTTCCTATGAAAACTTTGTTTCCAGTGTCCTTGCTGGCTCAGGGTGACATGTGAGTAGGTGGCAGTGGAGTAACCCAAACTTACTGAGCCAGGCCCGAGCCAAAAGTTCTCTTGCTGGACGTACTTCACACTCTCGTAAATCCCTTTGTGTCTCAGCACCTGGAGGAAAACATAGAAAAGATGGAAGAATAAAAAACACTGATGAGTGAGACAGTGGGGTTCCTTTCAGGGTTAACATGAGAAACACAGATTGGACTAGCAGGTAGAAGGTAGCAGCTAGCGCTTATCTGCTTACGGACTCTGAGGTATCCACCAGCCACTCAGTACAGAATGAGAAACACAGTTTGGACTAGCAGACAGCAGCTAGTGCTTATCTGCTCACAGACTCTGAGGTATCCACCAGCCACTCAGTACAGAATGAGAAACACAGTTTGGACAAGCAGGCAGCAGCTAGCGCTTATCTGCTCACTGTCTCAGTACAGAGTGGTAGGAGCAATAGTTGAAGAGGAAAGGATAACTCTCCAAGGCATGGGTTGGGAACCTGGCTCTTTAGCTGACGGCCGGGGCTCTCGAATGTAATGGGTTGGAGAAAAATACGGGAAAAACGTGCAATAAAGGGATTAACCTAGGCCTAGTAGAACGCTAAAATAACAGTCAATACTACTTATATTAAAATTACAAGGCTTCGTGGCAAATACGTGGGTATATCTGAGTGATTTAATTTAAATTTACACCAAACTTGACTCCGTTACCATAGCCTGCACAATATTGTTACATTTGCACTGGTTGCCATGCCAATATAAAACAAAATCACAGATTTCCCTACAATTCCATCAACAAGAAAACTTTAATTGTTAAAGTTTATAGGCTAGAGAAAATGTCGAAAAGGAAAAAAAACGTATCATGCATCCCTGTTTCTATCTGCGATTTCTAAATGGATTTTGCTGACCTGACCTCGTCTGACATCTGGGTGGGTAAGTTCAAATAACTGAACGATCAGCTGGTAGGAATCGCACGTCAGCGAGCACAGCTTGCGAGCGAACACAAGTGGACTGACATGGGAAACTGTGTTTAAAAAATGTATTCAAAAACTCGTTAAATATCCAAACTTTTTCTTGTAACCGTCTTTTTGTGGCTCTTCTGAGATAAAAAAAAAAATATGGTAAAAGTGGCTCTCCAGGTAAAAAAGGTTCCCGACCCCTGCTCCAAGGGAACATGGCTGGGTGTCCACCCCAACACAGAAGCCCCCTCCATAGCATGAGCAGATAGGAACTATCCCTAGAGCGCAATTAAGGAGGCCCTATTGGTGGTTGTCGTGTGTGCGGTGCGGTTGCTAAGGAAGTGGAGTGGGGGAGCTGAGTGGGCGTGGCGGATGACTCCCGAGGGACTCACCAGGTCGGTGGTGGAGCGCTGGGAGAAGCCGACGGGGGCAAAGCCGTAAGTGCAGATGGACAGGAGGGTGATGACGATGTGGACGAACGTGATCCAGTACGTGAAGTAAGGCCTGGGGAAAAAGAGACAGTTCACACAGCTTTCACACGGAGCCTTGGGGATGGTTTCACAGAGTGCCCATGAGACAAAACACACAACCTGCTGTCATACATCTCTATAACAATTACACAAGAAAAAAAATCACTTTGGGAATTCAAAATTAGAAATAAAAGAAAATATATTGTTTATTCGCTTGGCATAACTTAATGTAATTTCGTCCATAAATCGGGTAATTCCATTTTCTCTAGTACTTCCAAGTAGCCGTCAAAATGATTTACAGTTGAAAAAAAATCTGACTGAATCATCGTTGCATTATTGAATTGGCAAGAGGTGATGTGATAAAGGTTCCCTGGCACCCCTGCCTGGAGAGCTGGCACTGGCAGCGGTGCTCACCGGTGGCTGTGGACGTCCTCCAGCTGCTTCTGCACGGTGCTGCTGAGGCTGCGGCGGTAGTTGCGGTTCAGCCACTTGCCCACCACGCCCATGCCGTACAGCCGCTTGTGCTTGTCGAAGGCGAAGTGCTTCACCTGGGAGGCGATGCGCTGCCCTCTGCGCTGCTGGGGCCCGTCACAGGGGAGGGGGGTCTTACTGATGTCCCTACTGCGTGGTGAGAGACGGACAGCGGGTACAACCAATCAGAAACAGGTACAGATATACTGGTAGGTAGAACAGAGAGGAACACTGAGCGTTAAACCAACACAAATATTAGGTTGATAAAAGAGCGAGACAGAGAGGCAATAAAGAGAGAGCGAGGTAGAGAGAAAGAGAGAGAGAGAGAGAAAGAGAGAGAGAGAGAGAGAGAGAGAGAGAGAGAGAGAGAACAAGAGGTAAAACAAGACTATAGAGTTGTCTTTAGGCTTTTTGTTTGTTTTTTTCCACAACTCTCCCTCTTCCCAGTTCAACTCACAGGCTGTGGAAAGGAGGGCCTTCACCGAAGGACATGTCTCCGGGGCCGTACGCGGCTGAGAGGGGGGGCGACTCGAACACGTCGTCAGGCATGGAGTACATCTCGTCTCGGGCATCCATCTGAAGACAGAGGGGAATGCAGTGAGCTACACATTCTGTCCATGAGGGCTGATTACCAATATGTACGTTCCTTTATTGGGACACTGTCTAACTTTCTGTCTTATATGATTACACCAATAAAACACACACAACGTTAGAATAACACACAGACAGAGGGGGGGGGGGGGGAGGGGGGAGACAGTCACAGAAAAACAGTGGGTGATATGGATGAGGTGACAGACACTAGAAAGAAGATAGAACTACATACTGATCGCTAACAGGAGACATAATCTTCGAAAGAAAGACAGAGGGCACCAAAGAGAGACATGTTGGACAGAGGGAGACATGAAGACAATAGCTCTCACCAAAGAGAGACATATTGGGCAGAGGGAGACATGATTAAGACTGATGATGACGAAAGCGCTCACCTTGCTGAAGAACACGGAGTCGGAGGTGTCTGCCGTGTCCACGGTGTCCTCCTCCATCCAGCTCGGCCGGGCGAAGCTACGGCGGGGATAACCACGTCCGGCCAGTGAGCCCTGCCCCTGCCGACCCTACAGCAAACAACCCTGCCATAGTCACTTCAGGCTCTCACTCCAGATCACCAGGCACTTTTTTAGTTAACACTTCCAACACAGAGAAAAGATGGTCAATTCCTTGTGGTATTGTTTGGAGACTTCCCACAGCGGCCAATCCTCTGACTGTCACATGCAAGTACTCCTACCCAAAAACCTAAGCAACATATTAACCGCCCAACCAAAGATCCTGAGCAACAGGGTACAAGTGGCTGGTGACACACGCTGCATGTTGTATCTGGGATCGGTAAAGGCCCTCCTTCACAATGCCACATGCGCTGTCTGTAGCCCAAAACTGCTAAACACAATAACTTGGCCGACCACAATGTATTCAAATGATGTATTCAAATTGGCCAACATTCAAATTAGACCTTATTATTCCGAATGATTGCCTTAAGCTTTCTGTTTCATGTAGTCTGAAATAATAACTTTTGAAGACTACAAGGAGTCTTAACTAAATCTAGGCCTTCTATAGTTATTACAAAGTTGCCTTGCTCAAGGGCAAAGCCCCCAACCAGATAGGCCTGATATTACTTTGACATCACTATCTACGTCACGTCACGTTACAAGGGAAGGAATCACGATTTTATGTTGGCCTTTCAATTCATAATGACTTCATAACTTTTAACATAAACATACTGTTATATCTAGGATAAAATATCTCTCGCGGGAGATGTGTATGCACAAACTTATTTTCATTTGATATGCCTATTAGGCAGGCTTACGCTATATAGTGGTACTGTGGTGTGTTTCAGCAGACTAAATGAGCTCTCTTTCAGAGATCTTCGAAGTTTGACGCTTTAACCCTTGCCCTTTGCCCTTTGACCCTGAGACTTACCTTGATGAGGTTCGAGGCGGCACGTATGCTCATGCGGGCGACGGACTCCCTCTTGCGGCGCTGCGGACGGCTGTAGCCGGAGCGCTGGCTGGAGAAGGAGCTGAAGGAGGTGATGCGGGGTGTGTGCGGCGTCCGGGGCGGCCGGTCCGTCTCATCGGGGTTACGGAAGGCACGGCCGCGGGCCAGGGGGTCCACAATCTGGAGGAGGAGGAGGAGAGGGCAAGAGTAGGTGTTGTGGACTAGTGCTTTAGGTACTCTTAAAAACTCATGAAAAAGTTTCATAAAGTTTGGTTATGTTTAATTTAATCCTTTTCATTTTGTTTTCATTACATTTTAGGTAAGGGTTGAGCTTACAATCTAGTGTTTGGCTTAGACAGCCCTCTCATACCCTTAACCTGTCAATCACAGTTCTCTTTGTATCTGAGAAATCAAAATAACATTCTCAGCTCTTGCCAGGTAGACTGACATCTGTTTACTGAACTGTATGAGCTGCATATATCAGGTGCACTGTGTGTATACTGTACTCTACCAAAGTGTGCACTGAATTGTATACAATATCTCTGCGGCTGCTTATTCAGTCTTTCATTATCTCAGTGAGCGAGCATATCCCTCTGTAAGCTGCTTCCCCTCACACAAATATGTTTTTATTTCCTGCTGTGCGATCCCGCCCATAGGTGCTGTTGAGAAACCTCATTTCCGTGTAGCAAATCTCCTCATTAAAAGCCACAAAACTCATTAAAAGGCAAATAAAAACACAAAATTGCTGGGCAGGGCCTGCCAGGCCCATTTTTGGCTTTCAGGAATGCTAACGATTTAGCACAACGCAAACGTCACCGGTGCTTCTGTGGAGGCAGAGCAGGCGGGTACCTTTGGCATCTTGAAGGTGGCGGGCGACTCCAGCTTCTCCATGCTGCTGGAGTCGGTCTCGCAGTGCTGCGGCTTCAGCTTGCCGTAGCGCTGGCTGCAGTGGCGCAGGCTCTTGCGGTGCCACACCTGCTGCTTGGACTCGAAGTCGCTGCCCACGCCAAACCACTGTGCGGTGCTCCTGTGGTCATGGGACAGAGAAAGGAGAGAGAGAGAGAGAAAGAAAGAGAGAGAGAGGGAGAGAGGGAGGGAGAGAGAGAGAGAGGGAGAGAAAAGTGTAAAAACAAGGAAGGACACAGGAAGAGTGGAGAACGATATGAAAAATAGAGGGAGGGGCGGAGAAACAGTTGAATAAAACAACATAAAAAAAGTGTTCAAATGAGTATTCAATGAAAGCAATCCATACTTTAGTGAGGTTGTTCAATTAAAACTGGCTAAATAAACCAAACTGCCTACGTAGTAAGACTGATTTCTTACAAGCCATTATTATTAGTACTGTCAAAATTGAACATTGCATTAAAAATGTATGCAATTCACAAAGCTGCCTGTGTTTTTGATATTATTTCTATTACATGTTATATTTCTGTGCACATAATGGTTAAAACATCTGGTGGCATCCAACGTACACCGGACCCAGAGCTTAGTTGAATTTACAAGCTTGCAAGTTTATTGAGCACTTCAATATACAACTAATCTACCAACTGTCTGTACCCCACATTCTAACTTCCAACTGGCTAACTAACTAACTAACTCACTCACTCCCTCCAAAGTATATCCCTCTCCAAAAGTTCCTTCACATTAATATGCCTTTCAAGATGCCAGTCAATTTTGATAGCCTTGATGGTTTTATTGGGAATCTATAGTTCACAGGATTACATTATTACAAGCTTCAGTCTTAAAAAAAGAAAAAGAGTGATGAATCGCAATTAACTTAAATAACTTAAAATGATGCAATTCATTAGTTGACTTTATTTTTTATTGATTGACAGCGCTAATTATAAAGCTTCACGACGTGCCAAGATAATTTCCCACCTGACGTAGTTGGAGAGCATGCTTTAGTAAGGGAGATCGCTTCCTTCCTTGGAGACCTGAGTAATTATCTGATTAAGGCCGACTGCTACCGTGGACGACTGGCACAGTCCTACATTTCTGCCCTTAAAGCAATCTAAACTAATGTCATTGCACTGCGCAAATTCTCATTAGTAAACAAGCATACAGGCCAATCTAGGAAATTGTGGTGTGGGTCTGGGAGTCCAATTCAATTTATTTCGATTCAATTCAATGCTATTTCGGTAAAGCCTTAACTGGAGTGCTCTTTCTGGGTGCGTTCCAAAAATGTGTGGTACAGTTTGTACAGCATGATAGTGATGGATTAGTTGTGTACAGGTGCCCTGTGTGTGTGTGTGTGTGTGTGTGTGTGTGTGTGTGTGTGTGCGCAGAGTGTGCAGATGTGAACACAGACTGCTGTGTGTGTGTGTGTGTGTGTGTGTGTGTGTGTGTGTGTGTGTGTGTGTGTGTGTGTGTGTGTGTGCTAGCTGTGTGAGCGTTGGTATTGTGGGGAAATGCTGCATGTGTGTCAAAGATGTGTGATATGTTAGCAGTAACTTGTGAGTGTGTGGGCAGCACTGTGTGAGCCAGTGTTGTGGGGGGGGGGGGGGGGGGGGGGCTGTGTGAGTGTGTGATGTGGGGGGTGGGATGGGGGGGGTGGCGTTGCCGTCTCACCGGCGGATGCTCTGCGAGAGGGACGTCTGTCGGCGGAACTCCGCTCTCCTGGAGTCGGCAGAGGGGCCGCCATCAGACAACGCCTCGCTCGACTGCTGCATGCTCACGCTCTTCTTCAGCGAGGGACGCAGGGGCTGCAGAACACACACACACGCACACACACACACAGTAACACACACACACACACATACGCACACACACACACACACACACACACACACAGTAACACACACAGTAACACACACACACACACAGAGTTCATTTCCATATGAATCATTTCTATATTTTCATTTCTATTCCACTCTATTTCTATTGACACCCAGCATCCAACCATGTTAACTTTCTATGTAAACTTTCCTTTTTCACAGCAGTAGGGAAGGCACTACCCCCAAGAGCAAACACATCATTGTTCTGTCAAGTTCAAGTTCAAAGTTCAAAGAAACTGACTGACTGATTTATCCACAGGATTGTAGGAAGTGGAGTATTTGAGCTTCTTAGTGGTCATCACTCAGCACTCACTGTCTCCGACATGCTCTCTATGCAAGCCACCAGCCTGCCACTAGCTGGGGCGCAAGGCTTTACTGAGTGTGTGTGTGTGTTTGTGTGAAGGGAATGTGTGTGTGTGTGTGTGTGTGTGTGTGTGTGTGTGTGTGTGTGAAGGGAATGTGTGTGTGTGTGTGTGTGTGTGTGTGTGTGTGTGTGTGTGTGTGCGGAATGTGTGCATGTGCATGAGTGTGCATGTGTGAGGGGGGAGGGGTGTTTTCAGAGATAAAGACAGTGAGAGAGAGAGAGTGAGCTTGTTTTGAGTATGTATGTATGAGTGTGTTTGTGTGTGTGTGTGTGTGGTGGGGGTGTGTGTGTTTTTAAGCATGCATGTTTATGAGAGAGCGCTTGTTAGACTGTGAATATTGATGTGTGTCTGCGGGGGGGGGGGGCGGGGGGGGGGGGGGCAGAGATAGAGACAGAGAGAGAGAGAGAGTGAGCTTGTATGTGTGTGTGTGTCTGTTTAAGCACGTTCATTTACGAGAGAGCGCTGGGTTAACTGTGACACTGTGTGTGTGTGTGTGTGTGTGTGTGTGTGTGTGTGTGTGTGTGTGTGTGTGTGTTCCTGTGTGTGTGTGTGTGTGTGTCCCCCGCCCCCCTCATTCCCTCCCCACACCACTCTGCTCTGATTGCCTCTGACAGGTAATAGTGCCGTGCACTTTCACGCGTGGTGGCGCACATGTACTCAGTTTGAAAACAGCCATTCAATCTGGACAAGAGCCTCACAGGCAGCCAGGCAGGCAGACATCCTTAGCTCAGTATCTGGGCCATAAACTGACCCCAGAGACCCAACTGAGATACTGTGTGGGGGAGAGAAAAGACATAAACTAGGGAGGAGCCGTGTGCCCTCCCAAGATCCTTCAGGCTACCTCTGATGCTAGACCATTAACCTCCAGCACATTGTGTGTCATTAGCATTAGCTCCTGACTCTCAGCAGGCATCATAAGAGCAACCTCAACAAAGGGCAACGGGATACTTAGGTACAACATCCCCCATGTCAATCTGTCTCTCTCTCTCCCTTTCTTTCTTTCTTTCTTTCTCTCTTTCTCTCTTTCTCTCTCTCTCTCTCTCTCTCTCTTTAAAGAGCTGCAGAAGTAACATCATCCTGTAGCACATCGCCAGAGTGGTATTTTTCTCTTCAACTCAACAAATGGCCTACTCTATCTGTCAAAACATATTCAACAAATTTGTCACAACTGCTTGTGTTTTGGTACATAGAGTCCCAATTAAAAATAACTTGCTTTGTTATCATCATACTGCAGTGAAAAGAGTGCAGAGCCGAGACTTATCACCATGTTATCGGCACGCTGCATAACAGTCACAGCGTCACAGCGTCAAGGCCAACTGCCAGCCGTGTGCAGCTGTTCCCTCCACTCTACTTCTCTGCTGTTCTGGCCACATCCTGCCTGCTAGCAAACATGGCCGACACAGCTGAGCTGCTCGTGGTCATTGACCACTGATCTTTAAAAGACATGAGCAACTGTGTGAGATAAACAGTTAGACTCTAACTGTTAACGCAGTCTTGGGGGTTAACCACTGATCTATTAAAGACATGAGCAATAGGCTAGGTGCACGAAACACTCGGTGTGGGCTGTTTGTTTCCTGTTTAGCCAGGTGTATTTGAACCTGCCGCTATTCTGAATGTAATTAGCGTCTACACGGACCTGGTTGGGTGTTGCACCTAGTGAATCAGCGTTACGATAAAGAAGGACGTGTAGACACTAATTACATTCAGAATAGCGGCAGGTTCAAATACACCTGGCTAAACAGGAAACAAACAGCCCACACTGAGTATTTCGTGCACCTAGCCTATTGTGTGAGAGAAACAGTTAGAACCGTCATGAGGGTTAACCACTGATTTATAAAAGACATGAGCAACTGTGTGAGAGAAACAGTTAGAGATGTCATGAGGGTTAACCACTGATCTATAAAAGACATGAGAAACTCAGAAGATCAGTCAGGATGAAGTGCGAGAGAAACACCCAGAGCTGTATGTAGCCCACCAAAATAAATAAGCGTTATCCTAATCTTTGTATTTGATGTTATCGAATGTCACAAACTAGATGTAATCTTACGTTCGAGTGCAGACAATACAAGAAATGGGGAAGAATGATACCAAAGCCATTACCAGTGAAGACAACATCAGTATATGATAATAATACACAGACATGACAGCTCACACTTCCCTGAGAAGGCCATTTTTGTCAAAGTTCAAAGGTCATGAGCGTACCGGTTTAGTGGAGTCTGCTTCACACTCTT
This sequence comes from Sprattus sprattus, assembly GCF_963457725.1. Lineage (NCBI taxonomy): Eukaryota > Metazoa > Chordata > Actinopteri > Clupeiformes > Clupeidae > Sprattus > Sprattus sprattus. Next base: position 36,643,238 of record NC_137920.1, read on the forward strand.
CTTGGGATGGAGGGATGGCGATGGTCAGGCTTGGAGGTTTCTTGCTCTTCAGGCGGCTGTCTGGTTGGCTGCTGCTGCCACTCCCGCTGCCACTGCCACTGCCACTGTCGCCGCCATTCTTCTCCTCTTGGGCAGACATACTGATGTCTTTCTCAGGTCCTATGGGTTAGAAAAAAACAGTACATCTTTAGCAACAGTAAATAACGATTTGTTAAATTGCATCCTGGATACAAATAAGGTAAAGCTCTTTGATTTATGCTTGTATGAATGTTGGATCATCATCTTACATTGAACGTTCCGACAATGTGTATTTAAAGGTGTAGTCCCTGATACTAATCCAATTCACTTTTTGTCAAATTCAGCAACCTGTTCGCCAAGGTTCTCTAGCTGTCTCTTCTGTGCGTGCGCTAAAAAAACTGCAGTATTTGTACAGTCTTGGCTCTGTAGATGGGAAACGAAGTGGCTTGGATGGAGCAATTCTATTAAAAGTCAATCAACACGATGTGTCATGAGCTCGAAAGAGAAGGGTGTAGATTGATTTGGCTGTTGAGCTCAAATATCAACAACCGTTCAGCAGAAATCACAGACTGTTCTTTTAATGGCCTGCAATATGATAACCGATATTAGTTCAAGGCCATTGAGTTTTATGTTATCTATACAGGAAATTCCGTTTTCAAGCTTTCAAATCAGCTGATAATATTCTGCAGTGCAACGAACCCTGTCAGTGAAAGGAAGACTTGTGAGGAAATGAAATCAGCACATGGCTGTGCAGAATACATGGCTGTGCAGAATACTTCTGGACTGACGAGTGAAATAATGAGGGAAGCAGAAATATTTGCAGAGCTTAAGGAATTCCAGGCAAATGGAAACACGCCTTTGGCAGAGAAGAGCCAAAAGCAAAGATTCTATGCTGCAGTCATGTACTAGAGATAATAATAAGATGACAATAGGAGATATCACAATCAAACAAACAAGATTGATTCTTTCGAAAGAAGAAAACGAATGGAGAGAAAAATTCACTGAACTTATGTGCTACCAGTTTTGTATCAGCTCATAGACTTACTTTCGACCGTATTAAGAGGTGAGCTTTGTTTCGTGAGACCATGCATGAGTTGACAATTACATCCCATAACTCCCACAGGAGGCCATGAATGATATCATCGGGTTTCACACAGCCAGGACCTGTGCACTATCACACTCATATTTCACCCCACACCCCTCAGAGCGGACACAGAGGAGGGAACACACAACACCGCCCCACATCACAAAAGAGCACACAGGAAAACACAACCCCTCTCCACCCTCATTTAGTGGAGCAGTGTACTTCATGACCAGTTCCGTATCGCTAACTGCACAAGGACAGCCCATTCTAAAATAAAACAAACAAAAAAGGACACAGCTGAACTAACAGAGATGCTCCACTCCTCATCGTTTAGTCATTTTGCAGATGCTTCTATCTATAATGACTTCAAAGTGATGCGCACACATCCAAAGTGAGCATTAAGGTATGTCCTTTGATGTAATGAGCACTTTCAACCTCAGAGTGTTTCAACCTCAAGAGTGTTTAGACAATGCTGGGCAAGCAGATAGTAGTTTGTCTGGCGCTCTAGATTGAGATAGAGCATCACACACAGAAACACAATCTCTCCCTGGAGACGATTCAGTGGTCCTTCTTTTCAGTGCTGTGGTTGGAGCGGCACTCTATGGAACTTATCACGACGCAGAGATAAATGTTATTCTGTCTACATTAACAATCCATCAAGACTGACAGTAGCAAAAAAACACACACACACACACACACACACACACACACACACACACACACACACACACACACACACAAACACACAAACAAACACACACACACACGCACACACACACACACACACACAGAGTCCTGTCCCAACCCAACCCCCATCACGCCCCACCCTCCAGCGAGTTATGACTTACTCATGCGGAGAGAGGTCGTTTAATCATGCCCTGTGCCCATGTGAGAGAAGGAACGGCATCAGTCCCAGGCATAATCAAACGCTCAGGAATAGAGTGGTCCACGGATAGAGAGAGCCATTGATCGTTGGCACTGAGCTATGGTCTGCCTGTCATGCCTATGGGTGCAGTACAGTGCTCAGGGACTTCTGACTTCGGCCCTATATTTAGACTGTTTTCAAACAAGCCACGTGGGACACAGTGGGAGTTTCAGTTTTAACCTACGTAACATGCAAGTTACCACTAGTCACAAGTCATGGCACCATTAACAAATCAGATATACTTCAATTTGTGCCCCTAAAATCATAAAAGGCCCTTGACTTGACATCAGACTCTTTCATTTTATATCAATTTGTTGGTATGTGGTAGCAAAGACTTATTTATCCAGGAATCAATCAACAAATCCAAATCCACTGAATAATGCTTTAACTCTTCTCTGAGAAAACGGTGGTACAGCATGTTGAATACCCCGTGTACATATGCATAGGAATTTGGAATTTCACACATTATGAACCATTATGCCATGACAATTCCTTACACACTAATCCCTTTAGGTTTAAGTTTGATCCCAACAAAAGACAAAGTAGGGAGAAACACAAACACAGCTCTTGTTTTGGTTCTATGAGAGGTTCTATTAGAGGTTCTATGAGAGGCCACAATTTGGATTCATTTTCGCTAAAGATTGTTGATGTTTGAGCTCAACAGCCAATCATATTACACCCCTCCCTTCTGTGCTCCTGAAGCACCACGGGTCCGAGCCACTTTGGTAGTTTGTATCATCTACAGATTTGAACTGTGTAAGAACACCTGAGCTTTTTTTTAGCACAAATACTGAGCTGACCGCTCATAAGATCACGAGGAGCAAATAAGCCGAATTTGACAAAAAGTGTCTGCGATTAGAATCACGGACTGTACCTTCAGTGCTCAGACAGCCGCATAATAAACTACCAATTAGCAGGGGTGGGGAGTAAAATCAAAACCAGCATAGCAGAAGTGACACTGCCTGTTTTGAGAACATGAATGTTGATGTACTATTGAAAGCACCATAAGAGTGAGCCCCTTAGATTAACTTGGCTCTCCGAGCTGCCAATGCACTAGCTGCATGGGGCCATAGATGCATGAGATGCTAACTCATGAGATGCTAACTCCCAGACACCTTCCTGGTGCCAAGGCTCTTCCCCAGGGGACCTGACGGACGAGAAAAGATTTCCCAGTAGAAGCATTAACTTGCTGGTCCACTTCCAATTTCATTCCAAATCAGCAGATTTCATTGGAGACAAAGCCGCATACCTCATGCTGCTTCAAACAGCCACAGAAAGCAAAGCAAATAAACAACATTAGCTGTAATGCTAGTGGTAGAGACACTAACATGTGGAGAAGATTTTTTCCTGGAAGGGCGAAGCCAACAGAAGGCCAGGCCAGATTCCTCTAAAACCCACTTCCTCCCCAGCCCCCCCCCCCCCAAAAAAAACACACACGGCCATTAGCAACCACACCTGATGCCGTCACCATGGTTCTCTATGCCCCCAGGGACAGAGGGAGCCGCTCGTGATCAATAACAGAGCTCACTCACTCACTCACTGAGAAAAGGGGGAGGTCAAAAAAACATGACCAGCCCAATGTAATATAAACCACGTGGCAAGCAGCCTGTGACAATCTGGAAGGGAGGGCATACGAGTGAGAATGGGGGGGGGGGGGCTGAATTGGATGGCGCTCACCTCAACCCCCATAGGACTCCGCAGCGCTCTGCTTCCCCTCCTCGTTCACTCAATGCTAATGAAAAACAACCACAACTGCCAGCTCTCCCGCCCGCCCTCCCTCCAACCCCTCCCACCTCTCTCTCTCTCCCTCCCTCGTTTGTCTAATGGAGTCTTTTATAGCGCTCCTGGAAGGTTCCGGCCATTACTAACCTCAGCCTCCACTGTCTGCGGAGGCATTCACTCTTCTTGGCAAGCAGACAGAGAGACTCTGCCTACAGCAGTGAGAAGCACAAGGAAATAAAGGCAATCTAATTGATCAAAAGCGACTGAAGAATTGTTGCTTGGCAAGGCTAGGGCACTGCATTTTTCGGCAGTGAAGCCATTCTTTGGAAACAGCATTGTCACTACTGAAGTTGATTCTTTGTGGATGCAGTGCCAGGAATGGGTTGCATCACTTTGCTTGAGGGGAAGTGGATTAAAACGGCTCATCATATATGATAGGGGACTGATAATCTGCTCAATTCTGATGCTGCGGCTGAAACTAGCTTCTCAGATTCAATACAAGGGTTTCCCAGTACAAATTCAACAGAAGTATGGCTACTTGCTGCAAATCTTTCGACTAAGAGCTTGTCACAAGTGTTTATGGGTATGACTCAAACGACTACGGGTACTTTAGCAACTGCTGACAATGAGTCACTAAGCAACTTCGTTGCTTCTACAAACAGGAAAACAATTTAGGAATTAACAGGATTCCCCTCCCACGAATTGAAAAAGTTCAGTTGGGACAGCCAATTTCTTCATGCTTTGAAAGTGTATTATGAAGAGATTTCAGCATTTGCTTGAAAACATTTCTGCAAATTGTATTATTAACAGCCCCAATGTACCATGCCCTATACATACACACACACGCGCAAACACACATAGAGTGGCATTGTGGTGTCAGGTCAGGCAAGGCCCTGTTGTCACACAAAGCAATTACGCCCACATCATAGGGCTGACATTTTAACCCAGACTCTAAACATTCCTGAGCTGCTACTCCAAAGGGTGACTGTTTCAACATCCTTACACTTGCCGCCTCCCTCACAGAGGCTGTGAATGAACTAAGCAGGGCATGCTTTAATGTGACAGGACAGCCTTGTGGCTTGTTGGCGTGACTGTTGGACCATCGTGCTTGAGTGTGGTGCCACCACGTGTCACTCAAATTCATCAGTAACACACTCGCTCTTTCTGTAATTCAATTCAATGCACTTCATTGACATATCCATTAAAAAGACGGAAGTGTTGCCAACTCATTTCAAGCTCTCTCTCTCTCTCCCTCCCTCTCTCCCTCTCTCCCTCCCTCCCTCTCCCTCCCTCTCTCTCCCTCTCCCTCTCCCTCTCTCTCCCTCTCCCTCTCCCTCTCTCTCCCTCTCCCTCTCCTTCTCCCTCTGTCTCTCTCTCCCTCTCCCCCTCACTCTCCCTCCCTCTCCCTCTCCCTCCCTCTCCCTCTCCCTCTCCCCCTCCCTCTCCCTCTCCCCCTCACTCTCCCTCCCTCTCCCTCCCCCTCATATGTTCACAACCTCCAAGGCTTTAGACTATGGACTAGTGTTCAGGAACTGAATTTAAAACAATACTTTCCTAGGCTAAAAAAAGAAACTTCTCAAAACCTTAGGGCTTATGTAAAGTTCTGGAATGATTTAAACAAAGCGAAAGCAGGTCCTTAGAGAGCCAGTAAGTCAGTTGGCAAAGCACCCAGTCACATGATTCACCAGGACATGTTTTAAGTAGCATTATCCCTCTGGGTTTGGCTGACTTTTCCAGTACAAAGCAGAGAAGTTTTCGATTTTTCAGACGTATCTGAACGCTGTCTCTCCCCAAGGATGTTTTTTTTGCGAGAGCTACACAAACACTTGGAAAATCACACCAAACCAGAGGAAGAATGCTCAGACATATTAAAGGGGATGGCAGCGACCAAGCACACAGAGAAACCATCGGCCACCGATAGTTGAGTTAAGTTGCCAAGCGGCCATGAGTGGAGAAATCACACAGGAAGCACACATATTGGCTCCATCAGCACTTCCTTTTTTTTAACGGGGGAAGTGACTTCTTTTTTCTTTCAAGTGCTGGTGCCCAAATGGTTCACTATGACAGTAAGACCTCAGACAGACAGTCAGTCCGATGATGACGCCTGACTGGGAGATCATATGACTAAGGCATGAGGCTATACAAACATGACAGAAAAACATGACAGAACTCTCCGGAAGGTCCAGCAGTAGCGTGGACTCACTGGCTAGCTTTGGCTCCTGCTAGCCACCACCCCACTCAGCCAGGTCCCCCAAGCTGTCACCCTATGTGGTAGCCATGGAGATGAGCCGGAATGAGCGCGCCTTGAATGTCAAGGTTTCGCAGTAAAATGTTATGGCCAAAACACCAGAGTAGAGAAGAGCACCAATAAGCACCAAGAACACCAAGCCAAGCGTAGCTAGACTAGCCTAGCCAAGAATCAGGCAAGCAGCAGTGACCAACCATAAAGGAAAAGCAGATATCAGGTCAGGTTTCCCTTCCTGTAACAATCCAGGCCATCTGTCGTGCAGATTTCTCATTCCACCTCTGATCTGCGGTGTGCTCTCATGTCAGCGTGCGTGCAGACGAACCCTCAGAAGCCAAGAGCGGTTCAGTTGGTGTACACTCTGAGGTTAAGGTGGGAAACCACAGAAACATCACTCCTTCTTCTAAAAGGCCAGTGACACTTAAAATAAATGTTATTACTGTCAGAGCTCCAAGCTCAGTGTACTGCGAGTTAGGAACTGAGACAGCACAAGAGGCTCTCATTTAAAAAAAAAAAATTATAAAGTACTTTAGCGCCTCAACAAAAACCTACAGAAAACAAAAAAAAGTCACCTGAAAATACTTACGTTATTTTAAGATGGACGTCGCCTCACATCTGCATCTATGTTGAAAGAGGAACTGCCAATAGCCTCAGTTGCCTCATATCTCCGCAACCGTGTCCATCTTCCTGTTGATTTCAGACCATCTGACCAGAAAAGTGGGGAGGGGTGAGACAGAGAATGAAACAAACATGGCCAACACACACAGACACACACACACACACCCACACACACAAAACATGAGCCATGTGGGTTTTCCAACAGCCTGTAGCTAAGAGACTGGAGGAGAACACACTGTGTGTGGAGGAGGAGGAGGAGGAGGAGGAGGAGGAGGAGGAGACAGCTCAGCGTGAGCTCACCAGGGCTGTGGCTTCTCCTTCTTCTCCTCCTTCGTGGCCTGACAGTAAATCAATGGTGTCGGGCAGAACTAGGGACTAACATGTCACTCAGCAGCTGAAGCTCACAACCACAGAAGCCAACATGTCACCGTTCAGCAGCTAGAGCTCACAGCCACAGAAGGCAACATGTCACCGTTCAGCAGCTAGAGCTCACAGCCACAGAAGCCAACATGACACAGCTCAGCAGCTAGAGCTCACAGCCACAGAAGCACCTAACATGTCACCGCTCAGCACCTAGAGCTCACAGCCACTAACATGACACAGCCCAGCAGCTAGACCTCACAGCAACAGAAGCACCCCACGAAAGCCTGTTTCCACACCACAGACATCACCACAGAACATCATGCAGATGGATGGGTGTGACAGAGTACATGGGCTTAAAGTTTTCATGCGATTAAAGAAAACTTGGAGCAAAACAGGAAACTTTACATTAGTAGATCTGTAGATTAGTAGATTTCCTCTGTCATGGTTTAAGGAATGAACACGTTTGTATGAATTTGAATTTTATAAATTATAGATGTGTCAGAAGTCAGCCCTGTATATGAATTGCCTTGATTTGAATTAAATCATGACAAAGGCCACTATTCAATAAACATAATTATCCGATGTGATTATACTTGGAAATCAGGATAGGTTGGCTTAAGAAAAAGCATTCACAGAAATTCCACCCCATGTGCATGTCCAAACTTGAAAGGCATGAGAGTCAGAGAGTCATCCATAACGCCAACAACATCACCAGCCCTTTCCTGAGCGGTGGTTTGTCTTTTGAAACATTTCAGAACATGACCTATTCTTATGACACAAATCCATGCAAACTTCAGCTGTTTAACAGAATGAACTGCAAAGGTCCGGCTTGCTTTCTCCAATCAGACACACCTTCAGCCACAGCAGAGTATTTGTAGCCATAAGCCTTTCCATCAGGCTTCTAAACAGACTTCTATGCCAGCCTCTTGGCATTAGACATTGTGGAACCAGGATGCATGACACTTCATTTAAACTTGAAAGTAAAACAAAACAAAACAAAACAAAAATCCACCAGGTTACCACACAGGTAGTGATTTTACTGTTGCTAGGGGAAGCCTGAGGTCTTGTTTTCCACCGGGCATGTTGCAGCACAGCAAAGGAGCATGGGACTGTAGTGAAGTCACTGACATGAAGGGGGGTGGGGTCCTCAGGGCTAATTGTGGAAAACACCATCACAGAGGTACGCAAAGGCACAGAGGCAGGTCAAGAGGCCAGTTCTACAGTGATCTGCTGGCAAACACAAGCACCAGACCCGCATTCGTACCAGGCTATGCCTTAGGTTGTGTGTTTTTATCATAGAAGTGAGATGATGCAACAAACCCGTTGCTCTATTTTTGTAACTTGCTTCTCTCTTTCTCTCTCGGGAAATGCAGGTGTTTTGTGGTGTAACTGTATTTTCATAAAAGCCCAAAGCGAACAAGGACGTACAGCTGTTAATTCAAGTCAACTGAACCGGTTTTTTGTAGTATTAATTATAGGCTAAATGTTTACGAATTACAGTCAGACTCGTGCATAATTAGCACACATTTCAGTCGCACGCAATGGGTTTACATGCCCACAACACACCAGTCGCCTAAAATGACAAGTGAGGGACTGTGTGAAACAAAGCACGAAGTTACACTGTTCAACGCTCTCGGCTTCAAACTTAGAAAGCCAGCTTAGTCAGAAAGTTCCTCTTTTTAAACAAAACACAACAGGTTTGACATTGATTCACTCATCAGACCTATTATAAAAGCAGCACATGCCTGAAAAGGGACAGGCTTTGTTAAATGTCGAGAGTTGTTGCTGTGCACAATCCTCACGGAGGAAACACTATCTGGGGTTATTGTAAAAGTCGTTCTGTTGCAAAACAACAAAACTTGAGGTTCCTCAAAACAACAGACGAACTCTGAGTCTGAGAAGCTGAACCAAAAATGAGCTTTCAAAACAAACTAGCCTACGGAAAAGTTACTTCGTTGAAGAAATTAATTTCAACATAGTAGCAGGCAGGCTACATTTGAACCACAATCTTACCGGTTCCAACCCGAATTTACTTGTACTCGATGTGTAGAGCTCTCTAATGATAAATGGACGGGTTGATTTTCGTTCGCTTCGGATTGAGACCTACAGCGGAAGTTATTCGCAGATTAATTATGGGAAGAATGCGATAAGTATGCTAATGTTGGCTGCCAGTGTCATGCACCACTGTATGTGTCCACGGTCCTGTCGACCGGCCAATGTATGGTTCCAGTTTAAAATTAATGTAATATTCTAAACAAATATTACTCTGTGTCTACTTCCATAAAACAATACCATTTGCGCAAATTGAATGCATGGTTTCTGTTGAGATACCATACATTAACGTTACCAACATGTGGAGCGTCTGCTAGCCACTGCCCACACACAAAAAGGATCGACGCAACAAAGTAACGATTCTTACCTGCAAATAGCTTACAACTTGGAGGTTTTATGCGTTGTGTAGAGTCACTGAAAATACTGTAGTCACCGAAATTATGGTGGTCTCACCAAACAGTCTCTCTCCTCTTCCCAAGATAATTCTCAGAATAGAGTACTTTGAAAGAGGAAAAGTGGGAGGGATCATTTCGGCAAGTCCTGACAGTGTATTGCCATGACTTTCAATTGAAGGAGCATGTGAGAAACCAAGAAACCAGAGAAACCAAGTGAAATTTGTGTGAGTGCCACTTATAGATGTTAACTTAATATGCAAGGTTTAACATGGTTACATTTTGGTCCCAAATTCAAACTGTTATTCCAACTCCTGGATAAATTGGATATGATGGCGGAAACAAAATTTTCCAGAGCTGAAACGAACCGAAACAAAACAAAAGTAGCCTAATCTGATATTGTGTGATGTATAGTGTCCTCGCGGCTAATATCAACAAGAGAGAGTTAAGTGGCATTTCCATGTTATCTATTAGCGGAGGTGGAAGATCCATTCTACATAATGAAATAAATGCAGTCGTAGAGAAACGCTCTTTAAATGAAACATCTAATTAAATGTAAACATATAGTCTTGCTTCATTATTTAAATGTCGTTTCGTCACATAAATCATGTAATACTGACATCTAGCGGACTGGGCCGACTTGCACATTATGTGGTCAGGGTCGAGACTCGGTATACACAGAACACTACTTTTACTACAGATGTTCATTGTAATATCGACAATTTAATTACAAGGACTTTTAAATTATGTGATCTGTTCTCTACAGAGCACTGTAGATACCAGACAGGTTAAACTGATCAAAAACAAACAAAACAAGACATTAAATCAAGACCATGTATCCTCTACTACATTGGTTTGACAACTACAAGTAACACATTTCAGTAAAGTATACATTTGAAATAGAAATGACTCACTCTTGACCACATATCCTCTCTAGGTGTATCATCAAAAATGGCCAAGTGACGTGTATAGACATTTACAGAGGTTGTTAGAAAGCTATACATTTATTTACATCATTCAGATATTACAGTTTTTCTTCAAGGATTACACAGCAACAATTTAAAAGTAAAGTGTCTATCAGTGGAAGCTTAAGATTCACATTCATCTTTAGCTATACTTTACTGGTGATCTATGTCTATTCTTTACCTCCATGAAAGAGTCAAGAAGCAACACTAAACTGCCCTTAAATCAGAAACATTTTCAACTTCAGAAAAAACGGGATTCTTCTCTTCCTTTAAGAGCAATTTTTTCTTGAGCTTGGTTCCATTCAGCATCTGATATCTTTTGAAATCAGCTCTGTCTTCTCCTCTACATTCTGTATGGTAAGTCATCAGTCATTTACCTGATTGCAGTACCCACTGACCAATGCTTTCAGTTCATAGCCTTGAAACATGCTTACTTTAGCAGTTGAAATGTATGCAAAATAACAATGAAAAGGCATTGGTTCAAAGTAGTTAGTAAAACACATTTTAACATTCTGTACCACACGCCTAAAATCTCCCACTGTCTTCTTTCATACAACATTCGACTACTTTGTTGACCAGGTGTGTATTTGGTCATGAAATCTATCTTTCAGGAGAAGAACAATCATCTCGGCAAACTGCTTTATCAAGCAAAATCTTACGCTTATATGCTTTTGACAAAAGATTTGCGACCTTCCCATTATGGTACGGTGAATACATTATTTATGAGAATGATACTGCCCATATTAAAAATCATATTACGTTATTATGTTCTTTTAAACTTTCTTAATTTTTTTTCTAAAAAGGAAAGAAATACTGTCGTAAGTACGATCAGAGTAAATGTATTAAAGTTGCGGCCAGTTAAGTCCTATCCCAACTAGCACTGCTAGCTATGGGTCTTAACCCACTGGGCGTGGATGAGCAGACCTTTGAAATGAAACAGAGGAGGCTATGCACCTCTATGATTGCTGAGTGCAGACTCTCCTCTTTAGGGTGAAATGATTCAGCTCCATCTTGGGGTTAGTGCCCATTGTGTTAGTGCATGGCCAAGGGAGGTCCTCCTCACACCCGGGGCTTAGAGTTTGGACTGCAGAGGCTTCAGGTACTTGTGGTATGACTCGTGGACCTAAAGTGGGGGGGGAGACAAAGTGACATTGATGGCCAAAAATGTACAAAAACACACGTAAAGTATTTTTAAATAACTACCTTTTTGTATTCTGGGAAAAGCTATGGCTGTGAATATAATATTTCTTTGTTTAGTTTGAATTTTATATTTAGTTTACATTGACATTTGCCACGCCATGATGTTCAGTCTACACGGTGTCAAGTAGCTACCTCTGTGCGGTTGAGTGGAGACTTGCGGGCCCACGCAAACATGTGCTCGTAGATGTTGCCGTCGTAGCGACCCAGCACGGAGTTCAGCATCTCGTCGCGGTAGTCGAAGGCATCCACCAGTGCCACAGCGTTGGTCCGCACCTGGGCCAGGATGTCCTTCAGACGCTGGGACACGCTGGACAGCTGAGGCACTGTCAGCAAACCAGCCTACAGAGAGGGGGGGGGGGGGGGGGGGGGGGCTCAGTCAGGGTAGTTTTGCAGTAGGGTGCTTCCATAACAAAGTGCAAGGCGAATAGTTGGTGCATACAATCGTATTTAGTCTGGTATGTTAATGTACTTGCCTTGGCAGAATAAATATACCGGTGTGTGTAAGACAAATCCATGGGATACAAATGCATATTTGAATGCAGTTTAAGGTGTGGCTGTATCTAAAAACTATCCATTACAACTGATTCTGTTTAGCGGCACAGTTGGGTTGGATTTAAATAACTATTTGAGATCCTCATTACAATCAAGCCCATACTGTGAATCAAAAGCAGCTGTCTCAATATGGGAGTTAAGGCAAACCAGCCCAGTGACGTGATGTCTGACAAGATTAAATTATAGAAGTGCATTATTTAGCAATAACAAGCCTGCAGAAGGCAATTAAAGAAATAAAATATTTTCCCTCTATCCTGGTGACTTTATCCACAAGTTTATCAGTTTTTCCTGATACTTATTGGCAAAATTGGCGTTGCTTGACAAAAACAGACAAAACCATGGTAAACTGACATCAGTGCAATACGGTCAACAAACAGGAAAATGACTCACACCCTTGGAAGAAGTGTCAACCAATCACGTTTGGCTATTCTGCAAAAGTATGACATCATGTTATTTGCTTAGTGAAATCCTGGCGTTACCTGCAGGAAGTCCCCTGAGTTCTGGGCCACCCCGTGCAGGGCGTAGAGCAGGGCCAGGGTGCTGAGGGCCGAGTGGACCCCCGTGTCACTGATCTCTCCTAGCTTGGCAGCAAACAGCTTCACCACCACATAGTGGCAATGGGCCTGTGAGGACATGGGGGGTTATTCAGCATAATTCATGTCATAGTTCATCATGATTCATATACAGGAATATGAATTACGGCCTGAGCAATTGTGTTAGTCTTTACTGTTGTGTGACATTGCTGCTCACACAGTGAATGACACCGTGAATGAAACGGCACACCATGTGCTCAGGCGCCTCTATAGAATGTAAGAGTGGAGTAATAATGGCAGCGTACGTCAGACGCCCGGACGAGGTCAATGGAGGAGTTGTTCCAGGCGTCCTCTGGGCTTCTGCTCTTCTGGAGCTCCCCCTGCAGGCTCTTGGCTGCCACTTCCACCAGCCTGTCATACAGGGGCATTACAACAGTTCATCAGGGAAACGTGTCTGCAGTACAATTACGTATTACAAACCTCAAAATCCCACAAGGAGAAATGTCCCACATGACAGTCGAAAGTTTCTCACTATGAAAAGCTGATTTCTAGCCACTATGTTATGACTCCTAGGCAGACTACTGTTTTGAAATATTTCCACTGTTTTGAAATGTGAGCAAATGTTTTAATGCCATCTGTTCCTATATTAACTGTCATGGTTTTGTCTGCTTGCTTCTAAATAGCTGAATGTATTATGGAACTTATTTTACTTAGCCAAATTCACTCCCAGCAACATCTATTCCAAATCATACGCTCATCACATAAGGCCAGTAACTATGGACAACATGAATCAGTGATGTCAGTACTTGGCGGCGCGTAGTTTGTAGGCCTCCACCAGGCTGGCCAGGTCGCTGATGTTGACCACAGTGGGGCGGGAGGACACGGGCTGGGCCTGCAGCCGCTGGTGCGCCTCGTTCAGGTACGACACGATGCCAGACAGATGCTGACCCTCACTCGCCTGCCTGTAGCTCTTCACCAGGTACCTACACAGAGGGAGAGAGGGAGAGAGAGAGAGAGAGAGAGAGAGAGAGAGAGAGAGAGAGAGAGAGAGAGAGAGGAAAACAGATGGAGGAAGATAGAATGCTTTAGTTTAGATGACTTGAAACAGAGGAGTTTGTCACAAGCATCTCAGACATCACTTATCCGTCATCTTCTACAGCAGCCACCTAGTCATGGTGCCCTATGTGTTACTTATGTAAACTGTGTTGTATGGAGCCAGGTGGTACTCTAACCTGGCAGTCTGCAGCATCATGACCGTGTTCTCCCCCTCGTACGTGCAGGTCGGCGTGAAGGTAACATAGATGTCGGGCAGACTGCTGCAGCGCGAGTAGCCGTGTCCGCCACACGCCATACGGCAGACCTCGATGCCACTGTTGGCCACCCAGGTGGTGAAGGCCTTCAGGCCCGCAGAGAGAGCGTGCAGCTGGGGGCACAAAAGGGGCAAGAGGGGGGCATGAGAAGACATTTCTTCAACATGAAGATTCACCAGCTTCTCTTATTAGAACAGAGAAAGTCTCAGTTTAAGTATCCCTGGACTGACAGGAGTGGGTGTTAGTCACCAGCCCAGCTTGCATTTGTCCCACTACTTGTGCTTCCACTATTGGGCCAGTGCCAACTAGGGATAGCTGTGGACAAACCAGGCTAATGATCTGGGAACTCAAGCCGCAAGTTAACGAGATGCTAGTGGCTCAAACTAGCGAAATCTCTTGAAATGTGCTTACTTTGACACTATGACCAACTAGTTAGTCAACAACTGTCCTAACACAGTCAATCATCAAGCAAGTGCAACACAAGATGGCAAATAAGCTACTTACTAGTTCGGCAGTCAGTAAAAACCAGGCGGCTTCAGGCACACCTACATAACGCAGTCATTTGCCTACGGACCCTGGTATGTCAATGGCACAGAGGCGATTCTCCATATTAAAAGTCATTGTAGCGCCCCAATTTTCAAAGCTGTTATTTAAAGGTAAAACTGCTTATCCTTACCCTAACCCTGAAGTACAATTACTGCATAAGGCCAATTTAAAAAGTGCATGCCTTGTTTTTATACTTGACTTTGTTTAAATAACTTAAATGCACAGTGGCAAGGCCACCGATTTGTTTCTATAATGAGCAGTTAAATACAAATGTAGAATGTGGGAAAGAATATTGGCACTCCAATCCAGGACCCCATCCCATCACCCTATATGTTCAACATAAACTCTACCAAAAATATTGGGTAAAAACACTGCAGAACAATCGAACTTCAGGGTTCTTTACCCATTTTTAAAGTAAAGGGCTTTAATACTTCAATGCAAGCAGAATATTTTATTTTTTTCTTTGTTTATTTAATTTAATGAAGACAAATAACTTATTTAGCCTTTAGAACTACACCAAAGCATAAGTGTTCACAATAATAAAACTGATGCATGAAAGAATCTTTTGTAATCTAGAAAATGGTGATGACTTTTCCACTGTGTATATTCACACATTTAGTAGTCACTATAAGTTAGGCGATAGTGGTTCAGGAGGTAGAGGAGTCATTCAACAATCAGAAGGATGCTAGTTCGATCTCGACTCCGCCTCTTTTGAGCATAAGCTCTCCCACATACCTCGGGCAGCTCACTGAAGTCTCCCTGGTTGATGTCGCCGGTGATGCGGTGGTAGGTCTCTGTCATGTACTGGCCCACGAATTTGAAGGCGTAGGCAGTGGCCAGCAGGGGGAAGAGCTTGTACTGCTGCGTCTGGTAGTCCAGGATCTGAGGCTCAGGCTCGCTGTGGGGAAACAGGCCACAATCAACCGGACTGTAATAAGACACACAAACACACTCTCCCTCTCTCTAGCACACACACTCTCCTTCTCTCTCGATCACACACACACACAAACACACACACACAGCGCAATACTGGTGTCTCGCTGGGGGGAATTATCCCCAGAGGGGCCAGTAAAGCAGCAGGCTTTAAATGTAACTTTAACCTAAATACTAGGGTGGTTAAGGCCCAGTGAAACAACAGAGAGCATGAGTGAGTTGTTTGAAGTGTGAGGTTAGTTGATTAAAGGAGCAGCATCAGATGTGCTGGTGCTTGGCCTAAATGACACACACACACACACACACACACACACACACACACACACACACACACACACACACACACACACAGACACACGCACACGCACAGACACACGCACAGACACACTGGGCCCTTTGTGAAGAAGCGCCACACTCCCGTACAGTAGGGTAGTTCAGTCTGAGACACAGGGAGACACACATGAGGGCGGCATTGCAGTTCACAGGCACAATGGAGGATTACGACGGACAGAGGGTCAAATGGCAAACTGAGGAAGCTTATGGAGATCCTATTAGGTGACAGGTCAGTGTAGTACTGCGCGTGCATGTGTGTTTGTGAGTGTTTCTGTGTTTCTGTGCAACTGAAGGAAGTATTTCAACATGTTAACCAGCATGTTTCGTCCTGCACATTTACACAACAGGAAAATTACTATGGTTGATTTAAAGTGTTTGCAAGATTTGGGTGCGTGAAAATTTAATTTAATTAAACTGCTCGTTACAAGGGAATCAGTTAAGTGTGACTTAAATGTATATGTTTGATATTTAATTGCCAGAATGAGCATGTAAATGCACTTAAATGAATGAAGTGAATATGTATGTAGTGTGTGTAAATATCTGTGTGTAAGGACTCGTGTGCATGATGTATATGCACTTGACTGAATAAATAAATGAATGAATGAACAAATTAATGAATGAATGAATGCATGTGAATATGTATGTAGTGTGTGTGAACATCTGTGCTTAAGGGACCCAAGTGGATGTCCTCACCCAGGCCGGAGCTCAGACTGGTGGCGGACGGAGCTGTAGCGGATGGCGATGGTGCAGGCTTTGGACAGCGCTCGGGACGACTCGCCCACGATCATGGACCGGATGAACACCATGGTGCCGTAGGTCAGCTTGGCACTCGGGGGCTTTTGGTACGTCCCATCCCGATCAACCTGTAGGGCCGGTACAGACAGGAGTCAGGAACCAGTCATGCAAAACAGACTATCAGTATTTCAACTGTACACACACAACACCCACACACAGACACACACAGACACACACACACACACACACACACACACACACACACTCGCATGGAATGTGTGATTACCGTAACCTCTGAGCCACAAGCTAAAGGGTTTAAGAGTTCATTTCCAGCTACAGGGGCTGAAGATAACACACACAGTCGCTGACATGAGGGGTTGTGCAAACTGAGTGTTGGATATGGCTTCTCCTTGGAGCGCAGCTACTCACCTTGGCGTACTTCATGAGCATGTTCATTCGAGGAATGCGCACGTTGTCCATCTTCAGGTAACCATTGTCGACTTCATCGAACCCAAACTTGGGCCCGATATCTCCTACTTCGATACCTGAAGCACCACGCATAAAGAACAACACCATTGGAACCTTTTCATTTCTTTACAGTGTATGTATAAAGAAACACAACATATATTTAGTACACAACAGTATACAACATATCCTTTAGTAAACAACATGTCTTTTTAACACACACACACACACACACACCTTCAGACAGACGTACCTGGCAGAGGCTCGTGAGTGCTCATGGAGCGGATGGGGACGATGAAGGCATGGAGGCCGTGCAAGACCCCTTTGGTGTACAGTTGAGCCAGGACTATAGCATGGTTAGACGTCTTACCCACTGACAGAGAGAAATAGGGAGAGAGAGAGAGAAAGAGAGAGAGAGAGAGAGAAAGATTAAAAAGAGAGACTTTAAAATCAGTTTGTCAAAGTTCTGTTGTGTAGGTGGGTTTTTAGTTGTGTAGGTATCCTACTGAAACGTCTGCAGTGTACTGTAGTCTCGAATAGGTCTCTAGTAACACTACTTGGCCACAACTGGGCATATTTGTTATGCTTATCATAATCAGATTAACTCCACACACATTGCATTCACATTCACTGAAGCAGAGTGTAAAGAAACACAACCAAGCCTTGCCCAAGATTCTTTACCATCACACCTCAATGACAAATATGCTTCCTTGTTTGCCTGTTCAGTGTGTGAACTACAGGAAGTTCCTTTAACTTAGAACGCCACCTTGCCAGTAGCATACGGGTAGAGGTCAAAGGGTCAGAGGAGAGCACTCACATCCACCTGGCCACCATTTGATGGAGCTGATGGTCGGGCTGTTCATGACAAACTCTTGTGTGGCAGGGTCGTAGGTTGCGGTGGTCTCCAGACCTCGGATGAAGGTTCCTAGTGAGAGTTTAGTGGTAGGCACAGGCGTACAGAAACAGCACAAGAGCAGACACAGAAGGGGAAGGTCAGAGAGCAGAGAAGGTCTACCATATTAAAAATTGGATTGAATTTGTAATAATTATAAATAGTTTAGAGGGACCAAAGAGCTACAGGTTTAAAAAAAAAAAAAAATTGGATCATAACATTTAATTTTCCCATTCACCAAAGCTGAACAAATTAGAAGATTTGGCAAAACCATGAATAAATGTAATTATGATATCTCTTGTAGATAGTTGACAGCAATGACACACAGTCTCCTGAAAAGTACCCCAGTAGCTAAAGAAACTACACTGCCATTGAGTGCGACGACCCAGCTAACAACTCCAAAGGTCAGACATTCTGCTTTCCAATAACAACTTGGTGCGTTACTTGTGTAACTAGGTGCTATAGTTGGAGCTTCAGACGTCAACATGAAACAGTGACAGATTCATGAGCAGGCATGCACAGTTGGCATGGCATGGCCGGCAGCCAAGAACTGCACATGCCGACCAGAACACATTCCACCCAAGAGAAAGGGGCCTTGGGATAGGGTTAATTGGAGTTAGGAGGTTGATGTGAAGGTTAATTTAGCTTAACACGCAAGCCTTTCTTCTGTTTTCCATCAGGGAATAGCATTTGAAAGTCTTCAAATGTTTCTGCTTAAGAGACTCATAATGCATAATGCCTGTGGTTATCTAAAACAGACTTCCCTCTCGCAGTAGAGCTTTCAACTGACAACAATATCTTATATGTCCTTCATTTGAACTCTAATCATCTCGCCACGGGCCTTGACATGCAACTCCACCGATGAGAGCTCGTGTGTGTGCTCGTTAAGGCCTTGATTACACTCGCTTGCGGGCACCGTGGATGTCTAGTTGTTCGTGTTATCGTTTCTAGGCCGCAGTTGATGATTTGAACGTAGCCCCAAAAACGCAGAGGGTTCAGCCAACATGCAATCGTCCGCACAGAGCCACGCGAACACCCCCTCGATTAAGAAATCTACGCAAACCGTAATGAAGCCGTAAGGGGGGAGTTACCGTGGCCCATCTCGGTCTGGGCGTAGGTGCCAATGATCTCCAGGTTCCAAGCGGGCATGAAGAAGCGCTCCTGCTGCTCAGGCGTGGCCTGGTTCAGGAGGGTGGGCAGAAACATCCCTAGGTGCAGGTCCAGGGGTTCAGGGCGTCCGCGGTGCACACAGCTGATGTTCAACGAGTTAGGTGGGGGGGGGGGGGGTCGATGGTCAGGTGACATTTTTAAGGAGGACATGGGTGGAGAGAGGGAGAGGAATGGAGGTGGGTTTTCAAAGCCAGGAGAATTGGAGAATTGGAAAAAGTTGATAATAGGTATTAATGCAGAGTGAGCAGAAAATTAGGTGATGGGAAGGTGGGTTGAGGAAAGGATGGGATGGATGGATGGATGGATAGATGGAAAGAGAAGAGAAGAGGGAAAAAGCAATAAAGTCAGCTTATGAGCTAGTCATGCAAATTGATTACTGAGCATTGATTCAAATATTCCTTTTCAAAAGCACCTGGTATTCCACAAAGTCTTTAGCAGCAGTCTTCAAATAAAACTTCAGGCAAAATTCAAGCAATGATAAATGTGAATTTTGTGGTGGAAGCCTTGGATCTCAACAGCCATGTCGGCATAACACCGAATCAAACGCAGCCTTCACTTCGATTGGTTAATTTAAGGAATAATTCAGCAGTAAATCCCCACGTTGCACACCTGAGCTTTCAAGGCAAGAGAAGTAACAGGCCAATTTGTATCACTGAAACAGCAAGGAGCCCATAGAGCGTAAATTAGAGAGAACACCACACTTGTTAGGCTATGTTGAGTGAAAGCAGATCCAGCCGACGGTTGTGAAAACATTGTTCTCCATCACCATAAGCATTAAGAACATATATAGGCATATTAGGCAGCCGAGCTCTGCCCACTCACTTTGTCTCTTTCTCGCTCCTCCCAGTCTAGACTGTCTCCACTGTGGGATGCCACTTAAGTCTCTCTACCTGATCTACTTCCAGAAACCTACACCTACCCTTCCCCACCACTCTGGCATGCATTAATTATACCCCGCTCATGATGCATTTACATACTCAGTGCTACCCTATTTATCCATAATGTAAATAGTTGCCATACTGACATTTCCAGTTTCATTGCTCTACTTACCCTTGTAATAGTCACCTTGCAAGCACACTGTATGCCCACTAAGTTGTTCTACAATACTTGAATGCATTTCCCCCATTGTATTCAGTATTACTTATGTATTCACCATCTTTATGTTAGTATGCATCATGTACATTGGCCACATGTGTGCTAGCATTCTTTTCCTCAAACATGTATGAATTAATCTGCAATGTTTCTGATTCTCTCCCCCCCCCCCCCCTCCTCCCTTCCCCTCTCCCATTCCATCCCTCAGCAAGAATTACAGTCAGCTAAGAGAATACAAAACAAGACAATTAAAAAAAGCAAGCAAAAAAACAAACAAACAACAAGACAAAACCTGATTACCCATTTATCAGATTAAGATCAGATTATTGCAAGGTCGATTCAATCATAATGCACACAGGCTCTGCTACAGAGGCTACTATAGGTCAACACAGAGCAACAGAACAGAGGCGGCGTGGGAGAAGAGGGGGAAGCTCGGGCTGAAAGATTGAAGGGGACAAACGACACAAAAGACACTTTGGAGTCCATTTGATCACCTCCCTAAATCTCTCACTCACACAAAAGCCACATTTCGGGGGACTGCTGCAATATACAGTGCTTAATCAAGCACAGGGTTTGGGCTTTGGTTAGCCTAAAGTTACAGGGACTGTGCAGGGAGGTTACTGTCAAGCACCTACAAGAGAAGCAAATCAGCTACTATTTTTTGTCCACTACTATGTCTGACTACTGACTGATACAGGGATTATAGACAGGGATTGCCAGTCCTTCATCTGGAGAAATACCTTGAATTTAGCAACAACTCCAACACAATAGTACATCATCTGAGAAGCACCTGAATGATAAATTACAACGAGCTGTGATTGATTAGGCTTGCAGTAAAGACACTACAAGGTGGTAGATCTCCAGAGGGAGGACTGGGCACTGTAGCTCATACGCATGGTCCAAACACCCCCACCGTAGCTCATTGGTGTGGTCCAAACACCCCCCAATAATTCCCTTAATGGGACTAACCATGACCCATCTCAGTCTGAGCGTAGGTGCCCATGGCCTGGAAGGACTCGGCCAGTGGGAGCCACTTCTTGCGCTGCTCAGCGTCTCCCTGGCTGTGCAGGGTGGGCAAGAACATGACGTAGTGGAGACCCAAGGCTTCGTTGTTATTTCCTTGGACCACACTGCCACAGATACAGACAAGGATAAAAGATAAGACACACACAGACACACATACGTACATTCAAAATGCACAGGGAAAGAATTGACCTGCCATCGAAAGCGCAAGAAAGAAACAGCAAGGTCCCGTAGTGTACTGTAGAGAACAATGCAACAACACACTCATACTCTCAATGGCTGCACTGCAAAGGTTAACAGGCACGTGTGAATCTTTGTATGCACGGGTTTTTGATTACCTAGACCTGGCATATTTGAGATCTGCAAGAGCACATACGGTGCATACATCCTAATATTCCTTTTCAAAAGCACCTGGTAGTCCACAAAGTCTTTAGCAGCAGTTTTTCAAATATAGTCTTTCAAAAATTCAAGCAATGATAAAGAGATGTTAAGTTTGTGGTGGAAGCCTTGGATCTCAACAGCCATGACGGCATAACACCGAATCAAACGCAGCCTTCACTTCATTTGGTTAATTTAAGAAATAATTCAGCAGTAAATCCCCACGTTGCACACCTGAGCTTTCAAGGCAAGAGCAGTAACAGGCCAATTTGTATCACCGAAACAGCAAGGAGCCCATAGAGTGTAAATTATAGAGAACACCACCCTTGGTTGGCTATGTTGAGTGAAAGCAGATCCAGCCGACGGTTGTTAAAACACTGTTCTCCATCACCATAACCATTAAGTATATATATAGGCACAGCCGAGCTCTGCCCACTCACTTTGTCTCTTTCTCTCCCCTCCCAGTCTAGACTGTCTTCGCTCTGAGATAATGCTGTAGTCTCTCCACCTGATCTTCTTGCAGAAACCAACACCTACCCATCCCCACGACAATGCCTGCATTCATTCTACCCCTGTATGCAACCCTATTTACCTGTAATGTAAATAATTGCTACCATCGACATTTTCCATGTCATTGCTCTACTTACCCTGGTAAAAGTAACCTTGCGAGCACACTGTATACTCATTAAGTTGTTCTACAAGACTTGAATGCTCTTTCCCAATTATATCCACTATTCATTTTGCATGTATATACCATCTCTATGTTAGTACGCATCATGTACATTGGCAACATGCGTGCTAGCGATAGCATTCTTTTCCTCAATCATGTATGAATTAATCTGCCATGTTTCTGATTCTCTC
Organism: Sprattus sprattus; assembly: GCF_963457725.1. Lineage (NCBI taxonomy): Eukaryota > Metazoa > Chordata > Actinopteri > Clupeiformes > Clupeidae > Sprattus > Sprattus sprattus. Next base: position 36,665,645 of record NC_137920.1, read on the forward strand.
CCCTCCCTCTCCCCTTCCCTTCTCCCATTCCATCCCTCAGCAAGAATTACAGTCAGCAAAGAAATACAAAACAAGACAATTAAAAAAAGGCAAGCAAAAAAACTAAACAAACAAACAAACAATGAGACAAAACTTGATCAGCCACATATCAGATCATTGTCAGGTCGATTCTTTATACAGGAGAAACGGTTGTGAGGACAAATCCTTCCTTGATTTCAGGTAAGACTGGGAAAAGGGAGCCAATTAAAATGCACACAGGCTCTGCTGTGGAGGCTACTCTAGGTCAACACAGCACAACAGGACAGAGAGGCGGCGTGGGAGAAAAGGGGGAAGCTCGGGCAGAAAGAATGATTAGGGGGCAAATGACACAAAAGACACTTTGGGGTCCGTCTGATCACCTCCGTAAGTCTCTCACTCACACAAAAGCCACATTTTGGGGACTGCCGCAATATGCAGTGCTAAATCAAGCACAGGGTTTGGGCTTTGGTTAGCATAAGTTACAGGGACTGTGTAGGAAAGTTACTGTCAAGCACCTACAAGAGAAGTAAATCAGCTACTTTTTTTGTCCACTACTATGTCTGACTACTGACTGATTCAGGGATTATAGACAGAGATTGCCAGTCCTTCATTTGGAGAAATGCCTTGAAATTAGCAACAACTCCATCACAATAGTACAACATCTGAGAAGCTGAATGATAAATGACAACAAGCTGTGTTCGATTAGGCTTGCAGTAAAGACACTACAAGGTGGTAGATCTCCAGAGGGAGGACTGGGCACTGTAGCTCATCAAACGCGTGGTCCAAACACCCCCACTGTAGCTCATTGGTGTTGTCCAAACACCCCCCAATAATTCCCTTAATGGGACTAACCATGACCCATCTCAGTCTGAGCGTAGGTGCCCATGGCCTGGAAGGACTCGGCACGCGGGAGCCACTTCTTGCGCTGCTCAGCGTCTCCCTGGCTGTGCAGGGTGGGCAAGAACATGACGTAGTGGAGACCCAAGGCCTCGTGGTGTTGTCCTCGGACCATACTGACACAGATACGGACAGAGATAAGAACACAAGACACACACAGACACACATACATTCAAAATGCACAGGGAATGAAGTGACCCTGCCCTCGAAAGCACAAGTACCCGTAGTGTACTGTAGAGAACAGTGCAAGAACATATTCATATGGTATAATATACCTATTCACTTATTCCATAGAAAAATGGCTGCACTGCAAAGGTTACCGGGCACTAGTGAATCTTTGTATGCAAGGGTTTTTGATTACCTATACACGCCATATTTGAGATCTGCAAGAGCACATACTGTATATGCACACTCACTCTGACAAATGGTTGACCAAGTAAGGCCTTTGGCACAGTTTTAATCGGAGTTGAACTTTGCCCTCCATGTCCTGTGGTGACCAGAGACTTACACACGTAACAACATGTGCTGTTGATTACGTGGAACAGCGCCATCAGTCTGCAGGAAACCGCCTAAAGCAGCACTAAACCACTGCTACACACCCTATCCCAACACATTCCATGCTTCCACCACAAAATTCACAGGTCTAGCCTAAATATTCAAACATTGAGGAAATATTGTGAGTATTAAAACTAGTTTGCTAATATGGGAACAAATGGTGGAGTGTGGTATCATACAAAACCAAGGTATATAGAAAATGTAAGGCCAATGTAGGAAAGCAAAAAGACTTCAATATAGTGAAAGCGTGGCTAAATGTTTTTTCAACAGAGACCAAATTGTCCATGAAATGATTAATTTACTTCTTATAGCAATAGATCTCCTCCGGGTCAGAGATGCCATACTCCCGGAGTTTCAGGATCATCTGGGCACTCTTCCTCACCGCCGCGTCATACCGCTCACTCCGAGACAGGAAGTTGGCGTCTTCTTGCTGGAAATCTGCATCGCTGATAACCAGTGATTCTGAAACGTTCATTTCAAATACAGGATCAGCACATCTGGTTAAATGTATTATTAGCATAATGAATGACTTTACCTGAATTGAATTATCGCTTTTGGAGGCTTGACTGAACAGATGATTTCCCTAAAAGTTTTAGACGTTTGTCTTGAAAAAAGAATTTCACATCTCTGTAAAAGTTGTGTCCCTCTTAAAATACGAGTTAGCCTTCGGATTGTGGCTGTAATTGATAAAACAGCAGAGTGTGCAAGTGACAGTTGTCAGCTTGTATGCTGGGGATTACCATTTTTTAAAGTTCCGGTTTGTTAAAGCAAGTCAGTTAATTAGCAAATTCTTCACCAATTTCACAAGGTAGGCAGAAGATGACCATAGCTTACCTGTTCTTCCAACAACCACACAGTTCATTTAAATAAACACATCGATGACCTAAGGACCGAAGGACAATCGGTTGCATAGAATAAAATCAGATGTTTTAGGCGCCACTCACTGCGCTCATAATGTCATTATAAGTGTCTGAACAACATGGAAAGGATACCTACAGAGACAGAACTCAATAACTGAAAATAAACAAGAAAATTACTGTTTCTTTCTACAATAATTTTCTATTGAAACAGAATCAGAGACTACTCAAACTAGAAACAACAGAGACTAGAAACAACAGAAACTGTAGAATATGACTGTTTCTACGGCTATTTTCCACTGAAACTAAGACTACAGAATCTAGAAACAACAGAAACTGTAGGAGCACTCTTCTCTGCACTGGGGTTTCTCTGATCATCACTCTGTGCACCTTCTGCCTGGGTGCAGATGTGCGCTAACAGTGTGAACACATGCCAGTGTAGCGATGAAAGCATAATTCTAAATCCCATTCATTTCTGTTGGGAGGCAATCCATTGTTACAAAGACCAGCGTTTTGGGCGTAGCGAGCGTAAAAAGTTGGGTAAAGTTTAATCCTATGCAAATGAGGAGCGTTTTTCCCAAGCAGCGGCCAATTTCAGGACTATGGTGTTGTTCGGTCTTTTAATTTGATTAAAAGAAAGGCTTGGATGGCTCTGTAAGGGTTTGTTGTTGTTCCTGGTGTGATAGATATCTTATCCTGGGCTTACTTTAACAGAATGACAGTTTTGATTATAAGACAAGTGACTAGATAGACTACTAGCTGGCTAGCCTGCTAACTAGTCCAGTCTATTATGCTATTTCCACAAGCTACGCCAAAGCGTTGGAAGCGTATCGTTACGCTGGCAGGTGTTCGTACCGTAAGGAGGGGGTAGACAACTAAAAGGCCTGTCCAGGTCTGGACTAAAGACAGAGCTCCCGCTCACCAGGGGTGTTTTGAGACATGTCAGTAAGACTCCTTGAGTATTGATGAGGTGGCACGTGGTGTGCAGCTTGTCCTTTTGAGACTTCTACGAAAGTAGTGATGATATTTCCTAACAACAAACCATGGATTTTCAAAACCATTAAGGGCCTTATATGTCAAAGGAATAGTGCTTTTAATGAAGGGGATGTCAATGCAGAGAGGTAATTTAAGGAGGTGTGGGATGAAAAAAACAAGGCCAAACTGAGGTACAAGTTGCACAAGGATCAAATCGAGGCAGATCTCAGCAGGAAGAGTTAAAAGAGAGCCTGGAGGGGAATGAACACTATGACAGCATTACAAGACAGATCTTAATCTAAGAATGGATAACAATGATCTGACTTCTCTTTTGTATAAGAGAAAAGACCACTGCCTCCCCAGCATTTGATACTGATGTGAAGAGACTGCCAAACCTCTTGAGGCACACTTAAGCTTAAGACCTGATAACATCTGGGGCCAGGTACGAAACCTTTGTGCTACTGTTATGCTATGTTGATACAGAATAATCATAGTACTTTCTTAGCAACTAAGTGCGCCTATGAAAGATGATTTATGAGGTATTACAAATGGGAAATGTGTACCATTTAAACAACCACACCAGCATAAAGTGCATGTTTGAATTAGAAAATGCACAAAATATGAAGTTGGTACCTCAAATCAAACTATATTAACTAAGGTGATGTTTTGTGATTTTGTGCTTCTGTTCATTGTGTCTCTGTCTCTGCCCCTCACCTGATTCTATCTATTCGCCTGGGCTTAAATACACAAGGAGAACTAAACAGGGGACAACTCACTGTTTCAACACGAGGAACACCTGAAAACAAAGCACACGATGACCAGGTGCATATAAGCATTACGTGGAGTCAGAGGAGCCTGATTGTTTCAAAGATAATCTGTCTTGTGCACTACTGTCAGTTTTAGCAAATATCGAAAAAAAAAAAAAAGTTCTCTTTATAGCCTACAGGTTACCTACTGCAACTTTAATATGACAAGCGAGACACCTTTGGGGGGAGACATTGTACATAACAGGCAGGCGGAATTCTGCTATATTGGATTGTCAGGACTACTCCAGAGGAAATTTGAGCTATTGCCCTCTGGTCAGTGTTTTCAGGGCTGCTGTGTGTAAGACTAAGACACTCTGTGTCTCTTTAATCCCTAGTGCTACTCATATGATTAATGGCAAAAAGACTCTGGCTGCAGTCCTTGCACTATTGTACATTGGCACACTGTACATGGTATGAATTTCAATTCCCCAGTACATAGCACATTGGCACACTGGCACTTTTGTACATGGTATGAACTTCCACTCCCTGTACTACTTTATGGTTTAATGTGTTGATTTTGTCCTTTATGTATGAACCCTGGTTGCAAAACATTTCCCCCTGGTGGGATGATAAAGATAACCTTGAACCTAGTTTTTCTACTGGTGTTGTTTCGCTCACATAGTCATTTCACTGAGTTTGCGAAAACCTTTACGTTGTTCAATAGGGATTTTTTTTTTTGGGAATCAGGGAGTATTTTAATGGTCACACTAAACGCTACAAACTTCCGGCCGGTCCATCTGCACTTCAAAAAGGAAAGGTAGCTTAGCCAATAGTTTAGCAATAAAAGCTACATTCATCCCTAAGAACCACTTCACTTTGGACCTTCAAATGTAGATTGTCGCTATTTGACTTGTTTGGTAATAAGTCTTAAAACATAAGCATACATAATTGATGTTAACGAAACTGCACATACAAGTGTAAGCACACAAAGTTTCACTGAACTTGGGGGAGACCTGTAAAGCACTGACCTATTTCTCTCCTCCTCCGGGTCTTCTCTTCACCGCCGTCCAAAACGTATGTGAGAAGGTCTGTGTTGAACGTTGCATTTTCACGTTCTCTTTGAATATCTGGATTCATGACAGCGTTAAAATATCTTGTCTACGTTTCAGAGAATAGGATTGCCGTGTTCGTAAGGTAGTCACTTCTTTATCGCATCCCAATCTAGACCGCTAGCTACTTAGCTAAGTACAGTAACACAGTTCAACCAGCTACTAGGCAATCTGTTTGTTGCCTGTAGGCTAACCAAAGCATATCTTGCAAGTTGAGATCACATGTGAGTGACGACTGATCACGTGATCATTTCTATAATCCTTCTGCAAGAAACTAGATCCTGCCAAATGTTTCACTGTGCTTCCTCACACACAGCTTCCTCTTAAAGTTACTGATTAATGTAGTCCACTCAAGGTTACCGATTAATAATGTTAATTCATTCCTGTATAACTACTGTGTAAATTCAACAATGCTTCCTGCCACTGCGGTTTATCATTTTCCTTGGGAACTTAAACCAAGTGCCATTGCAGAAGGAACGTCTGTACGAACGTTTGGAAGGTAATTGTCCAATTTAATATTATCTGTTGTTTTATTGTTTTCTACAGAACCGTCTGGTCCTATAATTCCAATACCACCTTGCTTCCAAGACTGCAATTTGTTCACTCACTTTTTCATACTTGTAGGGGCTGAACAGTTGTCATGTGCCCTTACCTAGTTCATATTTTGTAACATCAGGTTGACCTGTTACCGGCCAGAGGACTCAACGGCCATTCTGTCCTCACATCACGCCTCTATAAAGTACCAAGTCAGCGTTCAAACGTCATGTGTTGAGCCGTTCAACCCCTTATGTGGAGCTCTGTATATTGTCTTGGGAGAGATTGAAAACACAGAAGGTAAATTGAGAAACTATGTGCACATATAGATGATATGGTTTCTGTGTTGGTGTTATTTTGGCAGATTGGAATAGGTAAGTTAAGTATTGGAGACCATACTCCCAGACCGAGCCCCAGAGGATACCCCCTGATTGGCTAAATTGCTAGCTCACCAGCACTGTCCTCTTGACATAAGGCAACAGTCATCAATATTAGTAACATTGTTGTTCTTTTATCTAATGAATGACCTTGAAGGTACACATTGCGTATTTGTAACAGTAATCAGTATCTACCATCATTATTGTGAACAGAGCTCCACTTTAAAAAATATTTTTAAAGTCATATACACATTTTGTCATGAACATCAACAACAACACACTATACAGACACATAATATGGAGAAGACATTATGGTGTCTTCTGTATGTTGTGAAAGAAGCACATTACTTCTCATCTGAGCATTTTCATCAGGGTTGTATGGCTGCATTTTAGATAGGTATCAATATAACAACATGAATGAAGGTGGCCCAAATTTTTATTTACAAACTAGTCACATAGAGGAAATAAATTGCTGGGTCTTATTCTCCTTGCTATTGTGACTTTCACTCAGTGCTTGCCACCTTTAATTTACGACTAACTTTGACAACACCAGCATTACTTGTTGATTACCCTCTTTGTGTATAAATGCAAAAAAAACACTGAACTGAACAGTATACTAAACCAGAGCTTGTGATGGTCATGCAGAATCCAGATAGCTTTTTCAAGAAAGCCAATGGCAAGGGGGAAGTATACCCCTAACAGAACAAGCACTCTCTCAGGCCTCAACTAACACACACACACACACACACGCGCGCGCACGCAGATGGACAGACAGAAATTCAAGTTAGTTTTCCTGGTTATTAAAACAAGCAATTGGTCTTTAACAGTATCCTCTACCACCAGTAAACAGGTCCAATGTCCTGCACTGTGTTCTGTTCCTACAGAGGGAAGCGGTGTGATGCTGCGAGCCCGAGTGATGAACTGTGTGGATGGGGTGGACTTAGCCCTGTTGCAGAAAGCCATCAACGAGCAAAGAAGTTTTTTCCAAAAGAGTGGGGATAACAAGGGAAGCACTTCAGGCTGACACAGACTGAAACTACAAATAATAATGCGCAGACAGACAAACACCTACATGGCTGGATGAAATGGCGAATCTGTGACTTGTAACTGTGTTTTTGTAGCACATTAAACTGTAGCTAAGGCTTGTGTATTGTACATAATGTGGTCCATTGTAAATATAATGAACTACCCATGTTGTTACAGACGTTTCCTTTGATGGAGGCATTTTCAATGTAACCTACATTTTGTGGTGCAAAGCATGTTGTGTAAAAAGTGTATTTTGGAAATAAAGTGACATTAAAGTGAACTCATTCTCTGGCTGGTTCAACAGGATCTTATGTTATGACTGCAGTGTACAGACTATTAGGGCTATACATGTGAGAACCAACAGGGTGAAGACCAGGTTCTTCCCTAAGAAAGAAACATCTTACATCTATATGGCAAGTTTCCCGATATTCCCTTTGTCATTTGCTCTCCTGATGTTTTGTGAAGTGTGTACTGGTATTAAATGATTAATGTTAATATTATGGGAAGTGTGTACTGGTATTAAATTATTAGACATACAAAGGCCATAGAGTTGACCTTTTAATCAATACATTTATTTTTCATACAATATCAAACAAAGTAATAACAGCATATCAGAGAAAGCCTTTAAATTGTATATGAAAGTATTGACATTCAAACCATGATTGCACCATGACCCATCATCCCAAATCAGGCAAACGTGTTAAGGATAACGATCAGCTAAAATAACCTTTTCCTTCATGAGTAAACAAGCATCCGAGCAGCAATAGTTGTGACCCCTTAAGTGAGCAGAATAATATTCCCCACTTTTCCTGAGATATTTATAGACATTATTTTATTTTTATATTAACATATTAATTTGTAACATTTACAACTGAGCGACCACAGGGGTGCCCTCCAATCTGACTGTAAACACATCTCAGGTACGTGTAGAGGACCGATGGGTGTAGTAGGAGGGGAACGAGGAAGTAGGGGAGGAATTTTTAGAGCAGGCCGGTAACATCAGGAGACCTGATGCTGGGTCTATCTTGCTGCGTTTCATGGCCTGCTTATAGTTAAGCTTCTCCTTTGTGATGGGGTCTATCAGCTCTTTAGCGTAGTTGGCTTCTTCCTGAAGCTCCCTCAGCATGGTGCTATCGATCATTCTAGCCGTTGTGGCCTCTCCGACGTCGATGCGTCCCGTTCGATTGGGGTTCACTAGTCCCCCCGTCAGGAACTGTGCCTCCATGTATCGCATGGCAGTGTCTTTGGGCATCCACCCCTTCTGGACAGCCTCCCCAAGAGAGAGACGTTCCCTGGTGATGGGGTCCTCAACTCCCGTGTAGGCTTTCTGAGCATTGAGCAACCGCTGCAGCTGGCTTGCTTCTATGAGGCCCAACTCTGCTGCCTTGTGCACGGAGTACCTTTCTCTGTTAGTGATGTCCACAATTCCCCCCGTTGCAGCCTGTGCCTCCAGCAGCTTCTGAGCCGTGTTGGTGTCGATCATCTTATACTTCATGGCGTTGCGTATTGAGAGACATGATTCAGTGTGGGTGTCGTAAATGCCACTGATTGGGAAGTCTCCTTCAATGATGGAGTCAGTCAGCATGGATAAGGAGTGCCTGCTTGCGGTTGATTTGATGGGCTGAGGTTTTTCGGTTTCTCCTGCAACAAGAAGAGCAAACTCTGGGATGGGCATTTTCCCATCGTTGTATTGGTCCAGCTGTTCTTGGGTAACTCTCCCATCTTTTAAAGCATCTTTGATGGGGTACTGTTTGCCACTCTTGCGGTCCTGCAGCATAGACGTTTTGCCATCTGGCCCCGCGGTGGTGACCTGCTCCCAGTCACATTCCAACTCCTGCAGCTTCAGGTACTGTTTACGATCAATCACACCTCTTAGGTAAGCGTCATATGGCGACATGTCCTTCCCTGTGTCAGGGTCCAGGATGGTAATTTTGGTGGAGAGGTTGGTCTCTTTGGTTCTTGACTCTGCGTGATCTTCTTTCTTCACACTGTTCTGAAGTTCCCTGACTGTGTTTTCACGCTTGTGAATCTTGTCTTTTTCATCCAAGATGTCCCTTTCCAGATGTTGAATGTCTGTCTCCATCCTGATGCTTTTTTGCCTGGTCGTTTGGTTTCTCTCACTCATCAGTCGAGACTGCTGCTGGAATGAGACGCCGATGTCTTGTTTCTCTGATTCCAGGTTTTTCAGCTCCTTCTGGAGTCTCTCCTTCTCTTTCTGTAGAGTATCCTGGTTGCGGATCAGATTTGTCTCTTCCTGAGAAGTGCTAGTGCTTCGATTTCGTAGGCGATCTAACTTATCAGTCAGCTTCCTAATCTCATCCTCCAAGTCTCGTCGGGCATTAGTCTCCTTCATCACCTGCTCCCTCAGATGGGACCTCTGAGCCTCTACCGCTTGGTCTTTCTCTACACGGATCACCTCTTTGTAGACCGTCTTCTCACCAGACTTCTCCCGCTTCAGGACATCAAGCTTCGCATTGAGGTGTCTTGTTTCTCTTTGAAGGCGTATGATCTCATTGTTCTCCCGCTCCATGTCTGTGCGGAGTCCGTTGGACATTTTCTCCAACTTTGGATCCCTCTCCACCTTAAGAACTTCCTCCATCACAATGCTCTCCTCAACAGGCGGAGGGGCACTCTCCAGGTCATGAATGCGTGTCTTGATTTCTCTGAGCTCTGCATCTGCTTGGATTTTCTTCTTATGTTCATCACTCTGCTGAATGTTCCTCTCCTTCTCCTCCACTCTTGCTCTGAGCTGCTGTACCTCTTGGTCCAGCTGCCTGCGAGACTTGACTTCATCATCCAAGTTCTTGCCAAATCTCTCGTGGTCCAGCATCTGCCTTGGATCCTTCTGGAGGCGCACCACCTCCTGAATCACTACCTTCTCCTCAGGCTTCTGTCTTTCCAGCTGAATGTACTTGTTCTGGAGGTCGAAGACCATTTCTTCAGTGGTGCGACGCTTCTGCTGCTCCTCCCGATAGTCCCTCCGCAGCCGATCTGCTTCTTTCTCCAAGAGAGGGTCATCAACGTAGTTGATCACTTCTTTATTCACAAGTTTCATCTCCACCTTTGACTTCTCTGCTTTGATGTCATCTCTCTCTTTAGTTAGACGCTTCAGCTGGTCTTGAGCACCATCATATGTGTTTCGCTGAAGGGATAGCTGTTCCGTGAGCCTTTGAATCTGCTTGACATCCTCTGGGGTCCGTTCCTCTTTCACAACTTCTTGGGTAACCTCTTTCCACTCAACCTGAGGAGGCTGTGCTCTCAGATCTTCCAGGTCTGACTTCACTCGTCTAATGTCATACTCAAGATCCGAGTTTCGTTTCACAGCCTCCTGCCGCTCCTTCTTCAGACGTGTCATTTCCTCCTCAGTTTGTGGTGAGACCCTATAAATCTCATTAATGATCTCTTTGACCTCCACTTTTGGTTTTAATTCTTTCACCTGGCTCATGTGTGTTTGTAGCTCAGAGAGTTCATTTTGGAGACTACTGCATTCTTTTTTCTCCTCATCCAAAAGTAGTTTGAGCTTCTCAGACTCTTTCAAGGCCTCAGGATCCTGTTCGACTGTCTTCACCTCTTTGATAACGATCTTAGGCTCTAAGGTTGGAATCAGTCTTTCCAGTGTAGTGATCTGACTTCTTGCTTGAAGGATCTCATTGTTGATGGATCTGCTCCTTTCACCTTCATCGGCTATCTCAGTCTCAAATGTCCGGACAGCCTTTAGCATCTCTGGATCCTTCTCCACTCTCACTACTTCCCTCTGCACCACCTTCTGTTTGATGTTTGGCTTCTTCTGCTCCAAAATAGTAACCTCTGTTTGAAGCTGAGCTGCCTCTTTATCATGTATACCGATTTGTTCCTTCAGCTTTTTTATCTCATCGTTTACTTTGGCTGCTTCGACATCAAGTTGGGGATCTCTCTCAAATTTTGTTACTTCTTTGACAACCAACTTGGGCTCGACATTCTTAATTTCCTTCTCCAATTTTGAGATTTTTGTGCCGGCGACCTCAATCTCACTCTGGATGCCTGTGCGCTTGAGGGCTTCCTCATGAGCTTTGTTCTGTAGGTCTTCCAGGTCGGCCTCCATTTTAGGGTCACGGTAGTACTGCAGCACCTCCTTCTCCTCAATACGCTGAACGCCTCTGCGGCTCTTCAAGGACAACAGCCTGTCCTTATAGGTCTTAAGGTCTGTCTCAGCATGGCTGCGTCTGGACACCTCCCCGTCCAGCTCTTTCTGCAGACTGTCCGTCTCGTCTAGAGATCTCTGTTGGCTCTGCAGCTGTGCCTGCTGCTGTGCCACCATGGTTACCTTCTCTTCATTCTGATCAAATAAGAACAACAATATTATGTATATTTATTAATATATATTATAATATAATATTAACACTCAAATGTCTTGTTTGTTAATATGACTATGACGTTATTTACAAAGTGAATCCTAAAATGTAAACATGAAAGTCTGTCAAATGTGTGTGATAGTAAACAGCACTTGAATCAGTGCTTATAATCGCACCTGTGCCATGATGGTCTTGGCCAAACCAAGCTTGTTCAGCAGTTGGTCATTCTCTGCAGCAGTTACAGCATACTGGTTAACCAAAGCTTTTTCCTATTAGAGAACAGGATAGCATCAACAATCACATAAACAGCACGGTTTAAACATCTTCATCACAGAGAAAACTATATCAAATGTAATAAATTAAAATAAAGGTGAAATTGGGACGTAATGAAGCAAACAAAAGAAGGCTTTTCTATTAGGCTTAAATCATAACCAGCATTCATTCACCAAATAATGACATGTTGCTGGTTAGCACTTCTGCCATCTTTTCAATACGCTGAGGTCTGTTATTTGCACCACTCAAAGGTATGTATAATGTGGTTTCCATTCTATAATTATTTCAGCAATAATAAGCTTTTAACCAATTCACTGAAGTTCTGTGTACCTGTTTCTGCACGGTGTCCACAAGGGATGATGTGTTTGGCCTTTTGGCATCAGTGGGTCCAGCATCCTCCAGTGTTCCATTGTACGTGTCACAGTTCGTCTCATAGTCCTACAGGGGAGGAGTGGGGTGTGAGTGAGTGTGCTTGCATTGGCTTAAGTGCTCCATCAATTCTTTTCAGTCAATGACTCCACCATGGTACTGGGCAAATTTGCCAGGTTCTTCAAAATAACACATAAAAGTAGACACAAAGTGAAGGATTGCCACCTAAATAGAGTCTTACATTGAGGAGATCCTGCAACTCTGAGGACAGGTCCATAACTCTGTCAATGTCGTCCCCTTTACGCTTGATGTCCTCCACCACCCTCTGAAGAAAACAGTAGAGTTACGGTTGGTACATTATGACATTTTCTTCTTATTGCTGCTTATTCAAGAAATGAAAGAGAAAATAATTAATAATAACACTAACCTCCTGAGAAATCTGCTTTGCGTTGACTTCTGCCAGGTCATCGCTTGGGCTGACATTGTTACTGGGCAGGTTGTTCAGGAAGGAGTCGAGTGATTGACTCACGTTGTTGAAGTCTTGATTTTTGATGGCGGCACTTTGCAAAAGTTTCTCTCTAAACAGACCATAGTAACCCATAAATGTAATTTATAAGAGAAAAGAAAAGAGTATACGAGGAATAAGCGTGTAGCAGTGGCGTTTCTCTAACCTTTCTTCAAGCTGGTTGGCCAGACGAGCGTTGCGGCTTTGGAGGCCGCTCACCTCTGATCTCTGCCGCCCGATATCTGGGCAGTACTCCTGGTAGCCCTGCTGGAGAGAACTGCACAGCTTCTCCGTGGCCTCCAGGTCCTCACTCAGCTTCTGAGTCTCAGGCTGGGCCTGGGTCGCCTCTTTCCTCAGGCTCTATAGGTACACACAGTGTTGGAGGGAGCCAATTACATTATCTTTTTGGAATGATGCTGTACACGGCGCTACAAATTTTATGGAAACAGTTCTGCAGGTTCTCTCAGAAGCAAATACAAGATGAATCCAAACAAATTACAGAGAGCACAGAGAGAAAGGTATGGGTATCAGTGCTGTCACGGTATACAGAGAGCACAGAGAGAAAGGTATGGGTATCAGTGCTGTCACGGTATACAGAGAGCACAGAGAGAAAGGCATGGGTATCAGTGCTGTCACGGTATACAGAGAGCACAGAGAGAAAGGTATGGGTATCAGTGCTGTCACGGTATACAGAGAGCACAGAGAGAAAGGTATGGGTATATAAGAGTTGTCACGGTATACTGTTCTCTGATGGAGCATGCACAGATTGTTACCTGGACCTCCTGCAACTGTGTCTGAATGGCATTGGGTGCGTCTGGAATGGGTCCATCCTCACTCAGCTTCTTCTCTAGCCCAGACACTACGCCATCCACCTTCTTGATCTGGTTTTCCAACTTCAGAGAGGCATTAGCCCTGATATAGACATAAACCCAGACATTATTGTACAGTTTAAAAAAATACATTATTGTACAGTTTGAGAATGCCCAGCTCAGTCCCTTTGTTATTTTGGTTAATGTGGAGGACATAAAGGGGGTCAAAAAGCATATTTCTCAGGAAAATGTCTCACTTTTTTGTGTACAAGTCAGCGAGGGCTGCAAGACTGTCTTGTCTGTTTTTGGCCAAGCTCAGTTTCTCTGGCAGCGAAGACAAAGTTGGCCCATTGGCTTTTTGCTCCAGGAGGGGCTCTATCTCGTTCTGAGCAGCCGCCTTCTGTTGCTCCAAAGCCTTCAATGCTTCAGCAGCTTTCTGTAAGGGAAACGTAGGCGTATATTGAGTGTTCATCTGCTCATAGCTCTGAGCCCAGGATCTGGTGCCATGGTGGTCCATCGGTGCCAGAGCTCATGGTTAAGTAATGCTTTGATTTTTTGTATCTATCTGAGACTAACATGCCATGATTCAAAGTTTTTTTTTTTTTTTTTATAATTTCCCACATAAGGAGTCCTTGGAGTGCTACTTTTACATTTGCAGAGAGAAGTCTTAGCTAACTTTCCATGAACTGGAGGAGAAGGCTCGATCTCACCATTACAAGATAATGCCTCATTGTTACATAGAAAGACATTGTTTCAGGGATTGGAAGTAAATTATGAAATTAGGATGCTTGATGCACGGGGGGTCCATCTCACCTCCTGTTCCTTCATCCTGCTGGCGAGGTCCTTAGCAGGGTCAGCACGATCCAGCGGGGCTCTGAGACGGCTCAGGATGCCCTGCTCCGTTTGGGCCAAGTCTTTCTCCAGGTTGCCGAGACGGCCGGCCAGCTCTAGGGCTTTGGGGTTCTCTGGGGCTGCTGCCACAGGCGCTGAGGAGAAAAGAGGTATATGGATTACGGCACCATGATTGAGAACTAGTAGAACAAGAGATGTATGCGGATTACGGTTTAATAATTGAGAACTACTAAAAACAGATGCGTTTGCAATGGGGGCTAGCAAGGTTATTTCACTTTTGTAATTGTTTCATTAAGGAACATTTAAGTGTGTCAAAGCAAGTGTTGAAGACTTGTCTTGTGGAAGTTAAGGTCTTACCAGCTTGCTGAGACTTTGATGCCTCGGTGGCATGATTCTTCAGGGAGGCCTGCAGTGCTGCTCTCTTCTTTTTCAGATCTGTGAGCTCGGCCCCAAGCCTGCAAGGACAGAAAATGATTTGACATTCAAAATATACATTGACATTCAAACTTGTCCTCATGTCTCATAAACTTGTTGATTTGTGGGCCAAAGAAGACAGTCAAGTGGCATTTAAACTATCTGTAAGTGAATTTCATATTAACTGAGTTTAATTTAATATGAACTTCAATTCCTTACAAATCAACTTTGTCAATGGCATCAGGGTCTGGTGGGGGGACCAGGAAGCAGACTCCTGGGAAGGATTTGGTGTCACCATCGCCGGACAGCACCTCCCAGTTCTCATTGTCAGAGTTGGCCTTCAGAGTGAAGATTTCCCCACGGTTCAGCGAGGCCTAACATTTTGAACGAGAACAAAAATAATTTGAATGAGAATTTCCTTGAGAATCAGAGACAGTCCAAAGATGATGGTCTGCTGTGTATACCCTGTGATTACTTTCCATGCTAGAGTCTAAAAATCTGAGAAGCTTATAAATCCCAAATAAATTAATTTTAATATTAACATTATGTCTCATGGTAGTAACATCATGGTAGTACTTTCTTTTCTTTTTTCAACAGTATGTTTAAAGTTTTATCCCACAATAATGCAAGACACATCTTGAACTACAAGAAATACATCCCATTTGTACAAAAATCAATAACCATCAGATACATAGACACATTTTAAATCCAAAGACCCTCCCACCCACCCACTCCATTGCCTACACAGGACCACAGGACAACAAAAGACACCAAGCAAGACTAGATAACATCATACTTCTAAGTGAAAACATTTATAATTTCTCAGCTAAACTGAGACTGTTAGCCAGGCCACGGCCAGCGGTTACCTTGGGTGTGCTCCAGTCACACAGTGCCTCTACGGCCTTGGATCGGCTGGGAGTGGCGCGGCGGAGTTTGAGGGGGGCGATGGTCGTGCTCCTCTTCCTGAGGTCGGCCAGCCGCTGTTCGCTCCTCTGCAGTGTCCCTTCCTCTGCCTAAGAGGGGAGGTGAACATCCTCAGTCTGTCATCCATAGATTATACTTTTGTGTAAGTCTAAACTACATCAGCTATCTAGTTGTATATCCCTGTGGCCTAATAAGAACAGAAGAAGGGGTGAGATGTGTGCCTTTATCACATAGTTGGTTCCCTTTGTATTTAAGCATTTGCTGAGCAAATAGATTGAGGAAATGGAAAGAGACTGAGGGTTCAAATTACTTTCTGCATATACTAACCTGAAGTTGGAGAAGGATTTCAGGGTTGGTCTTGTCACTGAGGACTTTGGGGTCCAGAGTAGAGCGAAGTTTGGTAAGAGATTCTGACAAGATATCTGCATCAAGTTGGTACTAAAGAGGAGAGATCACCAAACAAGGTCATACAAATACAACAAATGTAATGTACATACAAATGTAATGATATTATACGCAACTACATTGAAAAAATATTTTCTTTTTATCATTATATCTTGCATTTCACACATGAAATAAAAAAAAAACACTGGTTTATTTCATGGATCGTTAGGTTTCCATTTCATTTGTTTGCATTTTAGACTTTAGGTTTATGTGGAGTACTGTATGTGAAGATATTCTGGTTGTTTCAATTCACCTTTTTGTGTTCCTCCACATTCTCCAGATGCACCTCTTGACAGATGCACAGGTTGAGGAATTTTTGCCAGGTGTTGCGCAGTTCATCTCTCTGGGCCTAAGGCACACATGCGGAAAAACACTCAGTTAGATCGTGTCTCTCTGGTTTTCAAAATGGAGGAGAGCACTATCGGCTCAGAAAGTTCTCCTTCATCAGTTTGGGAGACACAGCTCAGCATGGATCTAGTTCCCTACATGTCAGCTTTTTCTCACAGAGTAGCTGAATAAGCACTAAGGTTCTATGTGAGACCAGAAGATTGTCACCTCCACTACGGCACCGGCCGGGTGCTTCAGCTCGACGAGCCGGTCCCCGTCGTCCTGCAGGCGGTTCACCTCAGCCTCGTGAGAGAGCAGGCTGTTGTTCTTGAAGTTCTAATGGAAACAGACAAAATGGGGCCTTCTTGTCAATAGGTTTCTATTTTGCATTATGATCAAATAACAAATGTGTTCTTTTATCTTTATAGTTTTGTGTATCCAAATTTAGAATTCTGTGTGTGATATAATAGACAGATAGCTCCAGCCTGTTCTATGGAACCATCCCACCACGATAACAAGATGAGTTGATTGTGGATATTGATATATTACAAACAACTACAATATTAAACCACTTTACACCTCATCAATGGCACTATTTACCCCATTTAGACATAACGAACAATGCCACCAAGTGGTAAAACATTTATAAATACCTTAGTATTACACATTATGGTATGATATATTATAGTAGCACATATTTGCTTACAACTTGATTTAACCTATTATGGATTTAACTGAAGAAAAGAATGGTTAGAGTCCCCGTGTTGCTCTTCCCTTACCTCATACTCCCTGCGGACATCAGGTGGGTTCACCATGTGGTCACTCCAGTCCTGCTTGAGAATCTTATCCTCCTGGTCGCCCAGGTACTTCAGCTCCTTCTTGCAGCCGTGCATGTAGTCGTACAGACTGCTGAGGTAATGCCGCCGCCATTTTGAGTTGTCCTGTGGAAAGACACAAGCACATTGTAAAACACTCTTATTCCTAAACATACTAATAATAATTGTAATTGTCAGATTTTAATGGCACAAGCGACACACTGCAACACACACGTAGATATATGGAGGCGACACAGGACACACACACACACACGCTACTACTCTGCTCCACCAGATGGAGACCTAGAAGTTATTCACAAGATCGACATATTTTTACGCAGCTCATGGTAAGATCAATCAGTAACAGCAGGGAACTCAAATTTCAAATGATTAAATAGTAGTGAATCAAAACTCACTAAAACTTTGGTGTACTGCTTCTTGATATCAGCGTACTCCTCCTGAAAGACAGCAGAAAAATATCAGTGGTCCAGTAACCTCAATGTGGGATCAGGTTGAGGATTTATATTTCTGATGTACAGTAACTGTGTATAGGTTAATGTTTTCCACAAAGTAGTGATTCAACAAACAAACATAATGGCAAGGTAGCTGTTTATCCATAAGCATCCTTTTACCTTGGAGCTGGTGGTTCCTGGACTCATCTGAGCATTGTAGGCCTCGATCTCTTTATGTAGGATGTTATGGGCGGCAATCTGCTTCTCCAGATCAGCCAAAGTGGGTCCATACTCCTCTGTGTTTACCTGCCTCTGTCAGAAACAACACACAAATGATCGTCACCTTATATATTTTTCAGCTTCGGTTTGGTCTGGAATGAGGTGGGTAGGATTTCTACTTTATAACCCGACCCAGCATGGGCTCATGTGACTAATGTAGCTCACACAATGAACGGCTCTTTGATGTACTCTACTGTAGTCTCACTATGTGTGTCAGTGAGGGGGTGTGTGTGTGTGGGGTGTGTGTGTGTGTGTGTGGGTCTGGGTGAGGGTGTGGGTGTGGATGTGGGTGAGGGTGAGGGTGTGTGTGTGTGTGTGTGTGTGTGTGTGTGTGTGTGTGTGTGTGTGTGTGTGTGTGTGTGTGTGTGTGTGTGTGTGTGTGTGTGTGTGTGTGTGTCTGAATGAGGGTGAGGGTGAGGGTGAGGGAGAGGGTGTGCTTACCTGTTTCTCATTTAGCACTTGAGCCCAGTGAATTCTGGGGACTAGTTCCACATCATCTACGGGGTCGTACACGTCCCGATGGATGGCACAGTCCTTCAGCCAGCGCTCATGCAGGTGGCTGACACTGAGGAAGAAAAAACAACATTAGTTTTGTCAAAAGGCCAGATATGTAAAGCATTAGTTCGCAGTATTTAAAAAAATATTTGTGGAATGACTATTTATGGGAAGTTATTCATTATTCATAAATATTATTAAGATTTATTTATAAATATCACTACTGAGTAAGAAGAACAAATATTTGCAGACATTGTCTAAATGCTTGTTTGTCCGGCAATGTTTAAATATATTTCTGGAATCACCATAAAATTATTTATTTTTACAAGAAACATAATCCACTCACTCATTCTCGATTTCGCCTGCCTGTGGGTGACCCATCTTCTTGGATCTGTCCACATCCAGGAAGAGGTCCTTCAGGAGACCCTCAGCCTGACCCAAACAGTCCGCCACCACGTTCTGATGCTGGAACTCCAGCTCTTTGTTTTTATTTTCATTATCCTGAGAGAGAGAGAGAGAGAGAGAGAGAGAGAGAGAGAGAGAGAGAGAGAGATTTGTTGATCTACATGTCGGTCGAATGTTCGTGTTTTTTTTGTGCAAAATATAAGATCTTTGGCCAGTACAAAGGATAAATATATGTATGTGTGTTAATGATGACTCTGTCAGTGGATATCTGTGTGTGTGTGTGTGTGTGTGTGTGTGTGTGTGTGTGTGTGTGTGTGTGTGTGTGTGTGTGTGTGTGAGTAAACAGCAGGCAAGCACAGCCTCATCCCTCACCAGGACCATGAGCTCCTCGGCCCGCAGCACGTCTTTCTCCACCTGGTCAGCATTCTTCTGCATGCGCGCTATCACCAAGGCCAAGTTGCTGAACTGCTGTCTGTGGGGGCAGAAGAAGACCCAGGGGTCAATGCTAACACTCCAGGGGTCAATGCTAACACTCCAAAGACCCAGGGGTCAATGCTAACACTCCAGGGGTCAATGCAAACACTCCAAGGGAGCCGCCTGCTCAGGGGTCAACGACAAGTAAACAGGAACCATTGAAGCACAGTTTGTTTAAAGTTCCTCTGATCCTCACACATTGAGTAAAACACAAGAACAACACTGACTTCAACGTGTCAGCTGGCTTTATAGGTTTTGTATAGTATAGGTTTTAAAGATGGGAATGATCTTAAGCAACAAAGATATAATGTTCTGCATTTTTCAAAGTCATCATTTTGTTATCAAATGGTACAGACCTGTGATGTCCTAGAATAGACTCTAGATCACTCCATTTTCAGTGAGGCTAAATCGTGTTTATTTACCAATCTGGAATACTATAGTTCACATGCCGTCACATGTTTTTTTGTCAAACACCAAGGGAACTTTAGTTTAAAGATTTAAAGGATTACATTTCGACTATGGAGGTGCTAGATGGAGTTTATCAGGTATCAGGGAGGTGGGATCAAAATGAGATAAGATTTACACTGTCACTCTCCTTCTACAACATTCCCCACATGCTTTCTGTTCCACAAGCCACATGCCTGCCATACCACATCCTCACACTAGTTATTGTTCTCTCTTTCTCTCTCTCTCCCTCTCTCTCTCTCTTTCTGTTTCTCTCTCTCACAAACACTCACACAAACACACTTCTCCATTTTTGTGAGTCTGTGTTTGTACATCTTTAAACCTTCGAGCACATTTCAAAACCATGTATTTGGCTCCCCTCCTTGCTTCAACAAAGACAAATGGAATTTGTGCTGGCATTATAATCAAATCTCTCTCTCTCTCTCTCACATGCACACCCACCCACCCACACATACACAGACACACACACAAACACACACACACACACACACACACACACACACACACACACACACACACACACACACACACACACACACACACACACACACACACACACACACACACACACACACACATACACACACAAACACATAGTGCTTGCACACAAAGATGTTGTATCAAGTCATACAATCACAGGGCATCCATTATCAGAAGCTCTCTGGCACTACAGATGTGATGCTCATTCTCTGGTATTACGACCCTTACTTAGAACCTGACTTTGACAAGCTGTCCATTTTCTTCAGCTTATTATTTTTTAATTATAATTATACTCTTACTCTTTTAATGTTTTATAGATTTGAGTAATTGAACATAATTATAACTGCATACCATTTCAAATAATGTGTATATTTTTAATAATGTAATGTCATTTGTTTGTATTTATAATTGTATTATTAGAAAAGGAATGACAATATGGAACAGAGCTGCTTTCCCTCTGGTCAAAGACTGCATTCTGTTACTCCAGAAAGTTATTTTCATTTCATTTGAATCTGTTGAAAGTGCTCATACCAAGGTCTCTTCCTAGAGCTCTGAGAAATACCATTTAATGTCAGGTCAATACATGAAAACTGTATGACGTGGGTGAAATAATGTTATTGACAACAATTATAATTTGTTTTGATACTTAGACTATGGCTCATAGAACAGGTACCTGATTCATTGTATTAACTGTTGTGCTGTCACAACTCAGACCTTACACAACTCAGACTTTACAGAAAAATGCTTTATCGCCAATAGCTACTAGTATGTGTAACCTAGTGTAGACACCAGACTTCACTCACAGAAACACAACAGCAATGAGTTATGTTAGACAAGCACATATGAAGGACGAGGACATGTCCAGGGTAATGCCATGAATCAAAAGAAGCCCTCAGAATATCAAGAATGACCTTTTACTCGTATCACATGGATCTTAAATGATTCTCCTGAAGAATTCCAGTTATGCATCCAGCTCAGAAGGGCGCCTCAGCGGAACACTCTACGATCTGAAGGAAGATAAACACTAGGGTCACACCTTGGTGACAGGGCCCTAACACCGGAAGCGACAGGCCGCTAGGGCCCGCAACAGGAGCGGGGTAGAGATGCAGAGGATAAGGGGTCGAATTGGCCTCTCCCGTCTGGGCTGAGCTGACGGGAGGGGATCATCCTCTGGAAGTGCCAAATCATTTGATTTCAATTCAAGTTTGACTAGTGTGTGTGTTTATATATAGAAATACCCAGGACCCAGGACCCAGTGGCATAGTGTTTGCGTACATTCTTGATTTTTTTGTGTGATGTTGAGATGAAGCACGAGGTCCACACCCACACTATGATGGCATGATAAGATGCCCACCCTTCATGGTTCCCTCTGTGCCCTCAATGGCATTCCTACTCTTCTTTCGCATATGAATCATTCCTCCACCTCCACCTTCTCCTGTATTTCTGGCTTCAACTGAAGGATCACACCCTGAATAAAGGCGTCCATAACACAAGGTCTGACTGAGGCTTAAACCAGCTGTCACCTCAGTCAAACAGCTCTGATGGTTAGACGCCATCATAGGCGATGTCACCAATACAAATGGTGACCCTGTGGTTTTTCTTGACCTCTTACATTTTCAAAAATTCAGAGAAAGCTGATTTTTCTCTTTTTTTTGTCTTAAGAGTGCTCCCAGACAAGGAGAAAGTAAGGAGCTTTGCACCACATCACTTACAAAAAGGAGTTCCAATAAAGAAGAACATGACCTAAATTGTAGAACTTATACAAGATGCTATTGTATCAGAGGAGCAACACACCCTTTTGTAAAATCATAGATGCGGCCTGAAACTTAAACATCTTGGTGTGTTTGAGGTCAAGCTATTGTATCGTGTTCTCACACACGGACATGATGTTTGTCATGGCATGTGCTTACACAGTTCATCATAGGCTCACGTTCATGAAGCTAATCACGAGAGTACATATTTGGACAACACCATTTGTGTACTCTCCTTTGAAGGACTTGCGAAGCCTCTCATTGCACAGCTCGTTGTTTACACATCCCCCTAAGCTCCAAACAAACGTTCAGGATTAGAAGTCACTCACAAATATGCTGAGCCTTTGGACTTTCCCTATATCTACAAGCCGAAGGCAGCTCTTGCCCAAACCTCAATTATCTTAAGCCAGGGTGAACAATGACATAATACTTTCAGACACTGTTACCACACAGATGCTACAACTTTTTGAAAATAACCAGCCACACACTGACTAGAAATGCAGCCTCTTGAAAGTAAGTCATTTGACACCAATTTTGTCCCAGATATGACAGAATTCTACCCAACCTCTAGCCTCTGTTTTGCCCCCTTCCTCAGATATTTCATAGTCGGTCCTCAGCAAAACTAAAAGATTTGGCCTCAGGTCAGCCATTGAGGCCAATGGAAAGCCAACGCAACTTACTTGGACTTGCTGGACCCTTTGAGCGATCCATCGCCCTTGCCAGGGCTTTTGGCAGTATCCTTCTTCTTAAACATCCTGAACGCCTGCTTGAGTCAAGATCCCTCTGCTTTGTGTTGGGCTGTTTGTGTTGGGAATAAGAGTGCTCAGCTGTCTCCTTCACCCTCCTGTGGCCTTGTGGGCACTCTCTCGTCCTACTGCCTCTGTCTCTCACACACACACACACACCCTACCTTCTCTCTCTGCCCCCCCCCCCCCCCCTCCCTCTTGTGAACGTCAGAGCAGTCCTAAAAACATGGAACTGGTTTGTCACAAGACTCCGCCCTGGGTGGCAGGTGTGGGTCCAACACCCAGACTCTTCTATCTAGTTTCTCAGAACAGGCCAGACCAGTTCCCAGGGTTCTCATTCTTCTCTGTGTCTTCACAAACCTACACACCCCTCGCCAGACATACAGTTCCTCCCTTCCCTGTCACCTCACCTGTTTCTGTTGTACATCCGGCAGGAGTGTTCATTCCTTCCTCTACCCTCAATTCTGACAGTGGTTGCCTGGGAGACCAAAACCTATAAAGCCAGTGCATATTGATTGACAACATACATATCTGCAGTGGAGGGGAGAATGAGAAAACACAAATCTGTCTACACACAAATCTGAGCATCATTAATTAGATAATTAGAGAATTGTTTAAAGTTTTAAGTTGGTCAAACCCCAAAATTAGCATTGGTGCTTGGTTTATCATTCAAACCAAATAGAGACCAATAATGTATTTACTGTATATATAATGTATATACTGTATACATAATGTAAATTTAGCATCTGCTGTGAACACCCTTGAAAGAGAGAGTGCAAAGGTGAAGGAGGGAGGCCTTGACTTTCACAACACTGGAAGTAGGAGAGATGAAGGAAGTTAACACCTTCTAATGGCAGCATATTAATTGGTTGTTAAACAGAGAAGAATGCAGCCCAGCCAGAACTCCATGGACTCACTTAACCCACCCACCCTCAGGCAGGGGCAACACCCAACAGGTAACACAACCCTCAACAAAGTGCTCTTACTCTAGAGCCAGAGAACATGTTGCAATACAATTCATGATCACCATGCGACGATACATTAAAACACAGACACAGTCAGAACGCTGGAACTCTTAGGAGGAGGATCAGAATGGAATGCGGTTGGGCGACTCTCCTCAGAAGGCTGTGGGGCTGAGGTAGAAGGCCCACATTTCTGGAAGGTTCTGTCACAGGGGTTGGGTGTATCAAGAAACACAATTCCATTCCTGACTGATTGTGCACACAGAGCACATTTTACCTGTAATAAGGTTTGGTGTTTAAACGGTAAATATACTGTATTATCTGTCACAGCTTCTCCTGAAACACATATTAGAATATGATGTACAAATAATCTTTGAATCGTCTTTTGTGTAGAAGTGAGAACATTGCCAATTTAACTACAGTACTTTTCAGTTAGGACTTTTGGCGTTAGATCAACCTGAATCAATGCCATTTTATCACATTAATGATTCCAAGTGGAAAAAAAAATCATTAGCAAGGAGTGGTTGAATCAGTGTGCTAGTGCCGTTTAGAAGAACATGTTTATAAATGCGTGGGATTCTTTATGTGTGTGAGAGGATGTCAAGGAAGTGTGTGTGTTTGTGTGTGTGTTTGCATAGTTTGTACCTCTCATCAGAGGATCACTTCATTGCTGATACCAACGTCACTGTCACCCGATTCAACAAGACCTAAGGTTACTTTATATAGTGAATGGAGTACGTTCTTAACCTGACAGGACTCCCAAGACTTCATGACTGAAGACTCACTAACCAAATGTGCAGTTATTTCAAGGTTGACTAGCCTTTATTGATAGGAGAGTGAAGATATTTAAGTAAGTGAGGGAACTTCGGGAGGTGACCTCAGGCCTGGACTCAAACCTCGGCCCTCATGGGCACTGTACCCATGTGTGGTGAGGGACATGAAAGTATATCCCCCTTATTATAGAAATGTTATGCAACATTGACCGTTATGTGTGGATACATAAACAAAACCGTACCGATTCTTTGACAGGTGACTGCGAAATAGTTTTCCCCACCACCAATTTTCCCCAAGAATTTGTTGTGGACAAGAGTAGCCAAGACTAACAATAAGCACTCCCCAAAGCCTATGAGGCACACATACTTCAGTTCTGTCTTGATGGCATTCAGTGCTTCATAGCCTGTTAAACATTCTACCTTGCTCCAGGGCTCTGAGGCTTAGATATGATACCTTCTGGTCGACTGATTTTACCAAGCACCTTTAAAAACATTGTTCACCGTTTAGTTGCCTGACTCAATTGATTATCTTTCACTCAGCACTCATAAATAAATATGGAGAAAAAAAACACACCCAAAATGAAGTGTGGCGCAAATAACTTCTTTTATTTCATGAGGCCGTCACAAACCTTAATTACATTTTTCTCTCTGCTTTAGATTGGTCTCCATTTCATTTCATTAACATGTTGCTGGATTAACACAAAAGTTTCAGCATTTCTGCCCTGATGCATTCCTTTAGATCAACACAGTCTTACCAAAAGATATCTTCATGTTGTCCTTAAAAGAAATGTTAAAAATACAAATGAGGAAAGGTTAGTTGGGATAGGACAAGCGACCATCAAGTGACCATCACTCGAATCAAAGTTCAAATAGGTTTAAAAAAAGAAAAGAAAAACGTTTCAAATAAAATAAAATCTTGCAGGAGGACTGGTCTATGACTGACTCGACTCCAACAAACAAAAAACGCTTTAGTGTTCATGGGAAGAGATCATTATGGGATTTGCTCAACTAAACATTCCTTCGGTTACTCTCCAAAACATTTTAAGAAAAGCTTGGCGAAAAAATTAAAAGATTTAATAAGGAATCAAGGGATTAAATCAAAATAAGAAACGAAAGAAGGCGCGGTCCTCCATGGCATTCTTCTGTTCTTCAGCGATAGTTACCCTTCGCAGAAGTCATTGTTGGTTCTCTGTAACACTGTTAACAGCATAGCATGTCCTCAACACTGGACTTTCGCTATTGCTATAGTTGGTATGTTGTCAGAGGTGCAATCAGCTAGGTGACTGCTGTCTACAATTGATCCTTGCATTAACTTCCTTGCTTTCCCTGCGGTGGGTACAGAGGGGACAGGGACATGCAAGATAAAGACAGACGTTGAGATGAACTCATTGACACATGAAGACGTCTGATCTTGTTGTTGGTGATGCTAGTTCTACTGCCCATAAAAGCACTGTGTGATATTAATGGCTCTGTCGTGTAATCACCCCGTGCCTTTTAACAAGTGTTCATGTGAGCGATAAAATGCTTGATTGATTGATTCTGCATGGAGATTCCCCGTTTCCTTGAATTAACGATAACTGGCGACCAGCGTTGCTGTCGTACACGGACACCAAGATTAGGTACATGAAGGCGCTTCATAAGACTTAGATTAAAAATAAAAAGAACTCAATCTTATAAGATAAATTAAGGGGGGTTCTCTCAAGAGTGAGAGACAGAGCGAGAAAGCCAAGAAAGAAAGAAACAAACAGAGAGAAAAGCGAGAAAGGGCCTTTTATATCCATATGCGTATGTCTGCGCGTGTTTTTGTGTGTTTGTGTGTTTGTGTGTGAGGTGTCTGGGGATGCTGCGTGAGCAAATGAACACCAGGCACGGAAGTCTCTAGAATCTGAAGTGCGTGTGTGCTGGATCAGCCAACACTCAGAGACTAGAGGAAGACCGGTGCCCTGGGACTCACACAGCCCAGCATGGGCCAACCACCACCGGCGGTCTGCGCCGGGATTTAGCTTCCGAAGCCGAAGATGCCCTTGATGTATCCGGTCAGGCCACCCTTGCCCTTCTGCTCCACCTTGTCGTCCAGGGGCGGGAAGGCCACGTGGTTGAGCGCCAGGTCGAAGAAGAGGGGCTTGCAGGGGATTGGCTGGAAGTCGGGGGGAAACTCCACCAGATTGGGCTGCTTGCCCACGAGGGTGGGATCCAGACGGAAGGCGTCCAATCGGTCACAGAGGGGCTGCAGAGTATGAGGGATAATCAAAAGGGTCATAAATGAGAACAAAAAAAATACTACATCATATAATGCCACATGTAAGAAGAACCATTGAAAAAACATATATTTTATTGACACACACACACACACAGCTGCAAAAATACTTAAGGGTTGTCACATTCACCCACTTGAACATGAAGCATGTTAGTGCGTGTGCATTTTATTGCTTTAATGACAAAATCACTTAAAATGCTGTGCATGGAATAATTCAACTTAATACGTAATGTTCTTGGCTCCCACTCCTACCTTGTTGTCTTTCACATTGGGCTGTATGGGTGTTTCCGCTACATCTTCTTTGTCTAAAATACAAACAAGCCCACAGCTGCAGCGTCAGGCCTACCATACATAACACCTCACATGACCAGTTACGTGTAAGGTCTCAATGTCAGAGTGGAGACTGTTATTTAACACATAACCATGAGGTAATGTCTAGCACTAGGAAATGGAGAAACAAAATGGCTGAACCCAAAATGGTATAACTCACCCAAGATGGCTGCCGCCTGCAGTGAGTATTTTTCGGCATTAACCTCTGCGATAAG
Organism: Sprattus sprattus; assembly: GCF_963457725.1. Taxonomy (NCBI): domain Eukaryota; kingdom Metazoa; phylum Chordata; class Actinopteri; order Clupeiformes; family Clupeidae; genus Sprattus; species Sprattus sprattus. The sequence continues at coordinate 36,692,886 of NC_137920.1, forward strand.
TTCTTGAACATCTGGAAGGTCCTGTGAAAAACCAAGAGACATCAGCACTGTTTGACAGAAACGTCCAAACCTTCATATGAGCATTCTTAATGGCTGTTGAGAAGGCTCTACCTTGAGGCTGTTGTTCAAGTTCTTGGCCTGGGACTGGACCTCTTTGGCGTACTTCAGAACTCGCTCGTACAGAACCAGGGCCTCACTCCACTTCTTCACCAGCACATAGGACTGGGCGATGAAGAAACACCTGAAAAGGAAGGACAGCAAAAATGCCTTGAATAAAAGTCATACATGACAACCACCTCAGGATATATGGGGACCTGGGTGAAGCAGACATGCAGACATACCTGTAGGCCTTGTACACCAGGGTCTTTAGGGCCACCTCCTTCTGGAAGGTCTGATCCTCCTCCATTCCCTGAATGACGGACAATTCTGCCAGGCTCTACGGAGAGGAACAGCACCAGAGTCAATTAGCACAGGCCACGACTCAAACCCTGCCTTTCAGGTCCCTTCAGCCATCAGCACAGTTCAAAGTTCATCTCTGCACTGCTGTGACAAAAAAAGACCATAGCATTTTCTTGCTGGTCCTTGGGTCACTACACAAACTGCTTGCAGATCATTAGGAACTTGACGGTAACAAATATTCTGACATGTTACTATGAAAATTTGGAGATGAGGCTGGTAAGGTCAAAGAACGCTTGTACACTTTCTGTGACAGTTTATCAGACAACTCTACTGACCTTACCTAAAAGTCAGATACTATTCGACTGGCGGGAGCAAAACCACTGGTCTACATCAGCAGCAGCAAACCCTACAGTGCCATTTTCATGTGCGGGTTGCCGGCAATAGCCTGTTTAATTTCATACTAATTGATTAAAATGGGCTTCTTGGAAGACATCCTAAAAGGTAAATTCTATTGTGATTCGTACCAAGGACAGTCTCTAGGCCAGCCGAGTCAGAATCTAAGGATGTGTAACATTCATGAGCATCACCACGTGTCTGTCCTGACTGGGGGAAAAAATCCTTTTGAAGCTCACACATGGTCTCACACCATGTACTCTTGCCTTAAGGCTGCTGTCAAAAGTCGATAAATCGGCCTTGTCTTGTCTAACTTCTCACGACACCAAATCCCTACATTTTAGTTTTTTTACTACTATGACGATGACTACGGCTACTATTTCTACCACTGATGACTCCACAACCCTCCTTCCCATGATGCCCAGAGTGAAACATTCTTGAACGGAACAAGAGAAGAGGCGAGCACCCTTCCATGGCCAGGGGCCGGGGGCCACAGCGAGGGCGAGGCTGGTACCTGCAGGATGATGTCGTAGAGGCGGATGAGGTCCTGGGGCCGGGGCCCCCTCTTGCTCTCGTCCATCTCGGGCTCCTTGAGCTTGGCCTGCAGCGTGTGGGCCATGCTCTCATTGCGCTTCACCACGGTCCACAGCTTGATGTAGGTCAGGTAGCTGTGGACAGGGCCGAACACCAAGGGTCAGAGAGGGGTTAGAGGTCAAAGGTCAGAGAGGGTGGGCTGACGACAAGCTCTCAGGAGGAGGACACACACACACACACACACACACACACACACACACACAGAGAGACACACAGCCAAAATGAAGCACACCAGAGGCGTAACACACCTGTGCAGGAACTGCAGGTTAGAGACCTTCCCTCCCTCCGGTTCTGATCCCCTCTCTCTGGTTTTCTGGGGAGTAGCACAAACAAGACTGTCATGTTAACACCACAGAGAGTTAATCTGAACCACACCACTATAAATAATACCCAGAGGCAAAAAGAAGAGAAAATTGTTGTCTCCTTACCACGTCAATCCTGATTTCCTCTCGCACTGCCTGGATGGTGTCTCTGCACTCTGCCAGGAGAGTCTCATAAAGACGCTCTTTAGTTTCTTCACTGGAAGCCTAACGGGGCAAAACACAAACACACACAACCCACTTAGAATTAGACGGAAATGCAGAAACACTAAACCATAAACTGACGAGACATGGAGACCCTGAAGATCATATTAGAAAAAAGGAGTTCAAGCCATTCCTGAAGAAAAGTACATCAACAAGCAACACAACCGACAAATAAATAAATAAATAAATAAATAAACACAACTCCATTAGTATACACAATCCACAGATGCAGGACAGGTACAAGTGCATGTTGAACGGCCATTTTGACTTTATACAGTTTTGTAATGTTTACACAGGAGAGCCTGTGGAATGAATGGACAATGTGTAATAGTCTCACTCTATCCACTCTGGCTTAAGTTTGGTTTTATCTAGGAAATGTGGGTGTACAAAAACCTACATTGTAATGAAAGATATGTGACGGCTCATGAATAGAAGCTATGCAACTGGGCAGGTTTCATATGCATACCTGAGGAAGCAGATATGCTACAGTTAAGTCATTGTGCGACCGTTTCATCCGTCAAAGAAAAGGCGTGCACCATTTTACTTCGAAAGTTCTTACCATCTTCATAGTGAAGCTACAAGCATGCTACAAGCTAAACAACTAAGTGGCTTGTAGCAATAAAAAGAACAATATTGATACATTTTAGAAACCTTGATTTTAAGATAACATAGTTTGATGTATGGGGCCAACCTTTCAACCCTAAATATGAATGTTACAGGAATGCAAGACATTGCCTTGTGGCCATTTGCTACTGCCGTGTACAGGCAATTAACAGGGACACTTTGATGCCTGCCACCAGTAGTCTTCTCTTAAGGAGATCAGTCAAGTGTTACAAAAACAGACACTACAAAAACCAGGTACTCAAAATATGCAGCACACCAGACAGACGCTGTGCAAAGCACCGTCATTAATGGGCTGTTTATGATGGCACGGCGAGACTGCCACACCAGTATGTGCACTAGGCCTGGCTTTTGGCACAGTCTCAACCGGGCCACCATGCTGGCAACGCCTTGAATGACTGAGATGGAACCAGCTTCCTTACAGTGAGTGTGAAACAGATATGCGGAAAGGGGGGGGGGGATGTGTAGGGAAACCAACTAGAACCCAGGGTGACAACACTTGCAAATATGGCTGTGGTATCACTGCAAACCGCTCTGAATACCGCGGCTAGTCAATTTCCATAGCCTTGCAGCTCTACTTATGAAGGAGTACATTAGTAAAGACACTACCACAAATAGTGAGGGGTGTCAGTCACAGTTCACACCCAGAACCTTAAATCCAGTAGCAATCTGTTGTAGCTCCCAATAGGTTCAAAAAGCACATACAAACACTGTTGGCCCCCACTTATTTTACCCTTGATTGTTACAGTGTTACTTTACTATTTGGATCAGGGCGACATACTGGGGAACAAAGGCTAAAAGCCTACTGATACTGCTCCACGCAACGCCACCACTATCCAGTCCAGCCAGAATGCGGAACTGGAATATTTGTGCGTGGAGAGAGACAGGGCAGTCAGAGCTATGGGCTGTAGTGACAACAGACCTTTAATTACGATAAATTATGCTCATTTGTATGGCTTCCAAGAGTTTATGGATTTCTAGACAGGCTGTGTACTGCCTTGTGGGGCTTGTGAGGGGAGCAGTATGTTGGAGGGCGTTGAGGCACCGGGCCTGATGGCAGGCAGGGCTGTCATGGGGAGAATGCAGGATGTGAAGCCGCATGCCACGGGCCTGAGCTGTCTGCCTGCCTGCCATGGGTGTGTCTGGGTGGGGAAGAGCAGAGAGCAGCCAGGGGTGGGGCAGCTTGCCTCTTATACTCATGTACCTCACTGACTCACTGTATGCATGTGTTACTGTGTGAGTGTGTGAGAGTGTGTTTGTGTGTGTGTATATATGAGTGCGGGGTCCTGTAGGGCAGAACAGCGCCATCTAGAGGGGAATTAGGTTAAAAAAACACATCTACCATACCCAACTGTGAGGACTGTCTAGACGATGCTGAAAAAAAAAAAAGATCACGCTGAAAGAGTTAGAGATACGCCCAGGGCGTCTACCAGGCAACTAGGCAAGAGAAATAGCTGTAATTACTTCTTGCGTGAGAGACTGTTTCTAACCAGGGCTGTGCAACATAAACACCTTGCATCTCCCAGTGAGTTCTACAAACACAATTTCAGAGCCCAGACTGTGCCCAGAAAAGCCCCAGAGATTTGTGTTAAGCCATAATTTACAGTTATTAGGCTGGAGGAGCTAGAAGGCCCTAGAAGGAATGAAGAATGACTTGTTTTGATACTGTCATTTTATATTTGAAGATTAAAGGTGTAGCTTTTAAATGTTGGAAGAAGTTTGAAGTTTTGAAACTGGACAGCCCAGTCTCAATACCCTTTCTCTCTTTCGAGGCATTAGCATAAACCCTTCTGACTGGCTTATCACTGCTGGCGTCAGGCCATCTACAGCAGTATGTAAGGATTTTAATCTCTTTTTTAATCAAGATTTTCAAACGGAACATCATCACGTGGACAAGCATCTGCCGCTCTCCTGATGAACTCACCTGAGCGATGGCTGCCTCGTTGTCTGCCAGCCCCAGGAGGAAGATGCGGGCCTTGTCGATCTTGACGGGCACGGTGCGCCCCCGCCACTCCACCTCGCTCATGGTGGCGGCCTGCTTGGCCCTAGTTTGGGTGATCAAAGTCTGCCGCAGATAACAGACAAAAAAACAATTCAAGCAAAAACATGACTGACTGAATGGCTACTTCTGATGATTGCTGTTCAAGGAAGTAGTCTAGTCATTTTTGCAAGGCTAACCAATGCGGAATGCTTAAAAGCACACAGCTTATCTTTAACACTGAGACTACACAAGGATACAATTTTTAAATCGCAGGTATAAAAAGTGAGTGCATGATTATGATTTGATGGGAAACAAAGGAGTTATATATGCATATTGGTGGTATAAAGATCTTTTGTGGTTTTAAAGCAAAGACAGGCTCTCTACTGGGACAGTCACTGATGTGTGTCTGTAATAAGGTCAGTCTATGATGTCACTGATGTGTGTCTGTAATAAGGGCAGTCTCTGATGGCACTGATGTGTGTCTGTAATTAGGGCAGCCACTGATGTCACTGATCTGTGTCTGTAATAAGGTCAGTCTCTGATGTGTGTCTGTAATAAGAGCAGTCTATGATGTGTGTCTGCAATAAGGGTAGTCTATGATGTCACTGATGTGTGTCTGTAATAAGGGCAGTCTCTGATGTGTGTCTGTAATAAGGGCAGTCTATGATGTCACTGATGTGTGTCTGTAATAAGGGCAGTCACTGATGTGTGTCTGTAATAAGGGCAGTCTATGATGTCACTGATGTGTGTCTGTAATAAGGGCAGCCACTGATGTCACTGACGTGTGCCTGTAATAAGGGCAGTCTCTGATGTCATTGATGTGTGTCTGTAATAAGGGAAGCCACTGATGTCACTGATGTGTGTCTGTAATAAGGGCAGTCTCTGATGTCACTGATGTGTGCCTGTAATAAGGGCAGTCTCTGATGTCACTGATGTGTGTCTGTAATAAGGGCAGCCACTGATGTCACTGATGTGTGCCTGTAATAAGGTCAGTCTATGATGTCACTGATGTGCATCTGTAATAGGGATGTGCATCTCATCACTGAGGAAGATGCGATACACATCTCGATGCACTGCCAACGATCCGATACATTAAAGATACATAAAAGCAGCTACTAATGCGATACGATTCACCCCTATTGCGATGCAGTACGATTCGACACGATGCGATTCAACAAGGTGCGATACAAAATAATGCAATTTTATATTATTCATAATGATTCATTTATTTGTCATACAACAAATCATTAAAAAGGTATCTGACAAAATATAACATGTATATGTACGTGTGTAAGTGTTCTCTAAATGTCTTTTTTTTTTTTAACTGTAGGCCTACCAAGCAGTCACAACACAGTTTGCTTCATCCTAAACATGTGGATCAAATGCCTCACGCAATCAATTTAACTTATTTGCCCTATTTTAAGGTTTTTCTTTAGGTTTTGAGTTGATCCACATGATCAGGATGAAGAAAAAAGTATAATGGAGACTAGCTGCTAGATTTCCTTTTCCAATTTAAGGAAGGCACAGGTAAATTCAAGTAACAAATAGAGAGTTTAGCTACGGTATATGGAGTATATTCTTACCTCTTCCTCCATCATCACCTCTGCTATTATCTTTAAAAATACCATGTCCTTGGTGCCGTGGTCTTCCAAGAAAGCCAGGTCTTTGAAACGTGGTTCAAGCGCCAGTGTTGTGTCTGAACGCGTTCATTGAATGAAAGTTAATGAACTCGTTCATAATTTTGGTGAAAGTGAACTGAACGTAGGGTATTACTGTCTGATTAACGATACTGTGAGCGTGTTCATTCTGGTGTCTGAGAACTGCACGTTCACTCTTTTTAATTTCGTTCAATAAGGTGCTAGATTTCTAGAGACTTCCATGCGAAAAACACCGTTAGTAATAGTCGCTTATCCCACTGTCTATTCCTGTGAGAGCCCCGAAGTTGTGTAGAGGCCGAGAGCGGTATTGCAGACAGATAGTGATTTTAGAAAAGTTATAGACTTCACGAGAAGCGGCCATTAACAGCAGTGGAGATGAGAGCGCGTTTAAGAAACAGTAAGAGAGGTGGAATCTATCTAAATATAAAATGATTGGTCTTGTATTGAGATTATACTGATACAAAAATGTTAGAACCGATGCATCGCGATTCATCTCACATTGTATCCGGTCCACACTTTTTTGATCCGGGCCATCGTATCGTGAACTTTTATGCCGGTGCATCGTGGCGAACCGGTGAATCTTCCCATCCCTAATCTGTAATAAGGGCAGTCACTGATGTGTGTCTGTAATAAGGGCAGTCACTGATGTCACTGATGTGTCTGTAATAAGGGCAGCCACTGATGTCACTGATGTGTGCCTGTAATAAGGGCAGTCTATGATGTCACTGATGTGCATCTGTAATAAGGGCAGTCTCTGATGTGTGTCTGTAATAAGGTCAGTCTCTGATGTCACTGATGTGTCTGTAATAAGGGCAGTCTCTGATGTGTGTCTGTAATAAGGGCAGTCTCTGATGTGTGTCTGTAATAAGGGCAGTTACTGATGTCAGTGATGTGCGTCTGTAATAAGGGCAGTTACTGATGTGTGCCTGTAATAAGGTCAGTCTCTGATGTGTGCCTGTAATAAGGTCAGTCTCTGATGTGTGCCTGTAATAAGGTCAGTCTCTGATGTCACTGATGTGTGCCTGTAATAAGGTCAGTCTCTGATGTGTGCCTGTAATAAGGTCAGTCTATGATGTGTGCCTGTAATAAGGTCAGTCTATGATGTCACTGATTTGTGTCTGTAATAAGAGCAGTCTCTGATGGCACTGATGTGCATCTGTAATACGAGCAGTCTCTGATGTGTGTCTGGAATAAGAGCAGTTACTGATGTGAGCCTGTAATAAGGTCAGTCTATGATGTCACTGATGTGTGTCTGTAATAAGAGCAGTCTCTGATGTGTGCAGTGATTCCCCTACAATGATATTAGGGTGGCGCCCCGCCCCCCCAACGGCCCCGCCCGCCCCCCCTGGAAGCTCAAGTTAATTGTGATTTTTTTATTTATTTATTTTTATTTATAATACTTATTTTTAAGTAAAACTGCTTATCCTAACCCCTAATCCTGAAGTATAACTGTTGCATACTGTTACTGTAAGATGTTATATTGACTGCTGTCATTAAAAGTAACACATGAACATCATAATTCATTTAAGTGTTTGCGTCCGTGTCCGCCGCCGCACCCCTGCCGCCGTCCCCCTGCCGCCGTCCCCCTCCCCCCCCCCAAGCTGTAAACCTAGGGGAAACACTGGTGTGTCTGTAATAAGGTCAGTCTATGATGTCACTGATGTGCGTCTGTAATAAGGGCAGTTACTGATGTGTGCCTGTAATAAGGTCAGTCTATGATGTCACTGATGTGTGCCTGTAATAAAGTCAGTCTATGATGTCACTGATGTGTGCCTGTAATAAGGTCAGTCTCTGATGTGTGTCTGTAATAAGGTCAGTCTATGATGTCACTGATGTGTGCCTGTAATAAAGTCAGTCTATGATGTCACTGATGTGTGCCTGTAATAAGGTCAGCCTCTGATGTGTGTCTGTAATAAGGGCAGCCACTGACCTCCAGCTTCTCTGCCATCATGCCACCACTGCCTCCAGCACTCAGCCTCATCTGCATCAGGTCATTTATGGCATTCTGGTCACCTAGCAGAGCGAGACAGCGCGAGGTTATACATGGAATAGAGTGACATCATGAATTAAAGAAGGCTTTCAACTGTGAGCTACTTGATTATTCAAGGCATGATTCTGACCTTGTTATTATATGTTTGGGGTAAGCTTAGGATCTAGATTACAATAAAGAAGCACACATTTCTATAGGAATCTTGCAAATATATAGATAACTTTTTGATGCAAAACTCTACATCGAATTAAACTACATAGCCAGGCATGCCTGAGGGCACAAATGGAATCTTAATTTTGAAAATATCTAAAACCTTTCACTATGCTACAATTTCCCTTAGAAAGCAAGACCCTGAAACTAATTCGTTGTGTTTGGGAAAGGTGTGTGGGTGGGTGTGGGCATGAATAGCTCCAGCTCTCACCAATGTTGTATGCACAGTAGCGGAGGTTGGGCGAGATCTCCTCCACCCTCTGGTTGTAGAGCACCGCCTGCTCCTCAGTGAAAGCACTGGCCAGCTTCTCATAGATGGTTCTGCAGATACACACCTTGGTCATTACTCATCACAAAAGCAAAACTCTTTCATGAATAGATACTAGTCCTGAAACGAAGTGTACATGCCAAAAGGCTGAGCTCATCAAAACAAACAGAATAACTACATGTGCATTCCCCTACAGGCCAGCTGCTCTTTAGAACACTTCTTGCAACACAAGACTTGGTAGTTTGCAAGTTATACCAATCAATCAATCTATATACATATACACACAAACACATTCTGAGTCCATTTATTATAGTGACTAATGTAACTGAGTGCCAAGCATCCACTCTGAACTCACTTGCACTTGTTAAAGGCCTCCATTGCAGCTTTCCACTCCTGAAGCTCAAACTGGACCATTCCCGTCAGGTATGCAGTGTAGGCCTACAAAAATAATAATTTAAAAAAATCACCGTCTGAGATCAATTCACATTTATCAAACGCAGCAAGGTAGATCTCTCAAGACAAGATCCAGACCATGTAGCACCCTCTGAACATCTGTGTCCACATTTCTTTTCTTGACTCATCTGCTTGATTGATTACAAAACAAATTCTGGGCTGGAAAATGGCCCCAGTGTCTCCCCAGCAGAGTCCTTCCCTGCTTTCAGAGCCTCACCTGGGCCTCCAGCTTGGTCTTGGCGTCCACGCGCGGGCTCTCGCAGAGGCGCTCCAGGTGCTCGCCGTGCTTGGCGGCCTTGCGCAGCCGGGCCAGCAGGTGGAAGCGCTTGCGTGGCTCCGTGTTGGCCTCCTGCTTCAGCTGCATGGCGTAACTCCACGCTCGCTCTGACTCCATCAGCACCAGCAGCAGGTACCTTAGGGGAGGCCCAGCGCCACGTCAGGTTAACTCCAACCAACTCACTCAATCACACAGCTGGGATGGATTAGGCCTCGCTCATGTGTTAAGCATTATACCCGTCTTTGAGCATTCATTTTTGAAATCGTGCCTCCATTGAGGCTGTACATTATCAAAGATTTATTTTCTATCTTGTGAGGGGCCATGAGTAGGGCAGACCTAGGCTACATTCTATTGCTACACAAGCACAGCAGATCTTAATGCCCTGTCTATACACGGAGGTAGTCTTGACTAGACAGATCATGTTGACAGTGTTACCTATTGTCAGACACCATTTCTACAGTCACTTTCTTCCCTGTGAACTTGTGTCGGTGGCCCACTTTGAAACCAAGAGTTTTCCGCAGGCGACGCAAGCGGCGAGAGCAGTAGCCCCTGTGAAGGAAAACAAAATAGAGGTGTGTTAACTTCACAGCTTAAAGAGCACTGGAGTAATACGCTACCATATGGTTCATCAACCGGACAACACAATCGTCGGCTCTTTTACCTGTATCGCTGATAGTCTCCATGCCTCAACCCATGTTGTTGCTGTGACTCCTTAATGATCTGAAGAACTGGTGTCAGAGTTAAGGACAAACTGGGGTCTAAAAGTAACTCCCTTTAGAACACAGCAGTCTAATATCATAATAGTTGGTTTTACTCTGTTCCAAAATTACTAAATCAGATATACCACCAGCTAACACCCTTCCTTTAATGCTTGGATGGTTTGATCAACACTAGTAGTGTTTTTGACACAACCTGCTAGGTTTACATGTTAGGAACGACATTTGCAAAGTTATAAAGATGGGCTAAGTTACAACGTTTAACGTCCACATCAACATTACGAAAAAGGACTACAATATAATTTAAAGTGATTCAGAAATATTGTGTCGGCTACTATAGCGGATAGTGACACGTAGACTTAAGATAGAGCAAACCCCCGGGTAGCTAGTAAAGCTTTGCTACACCGGCTAGCTTGCTATCTATCCAACAAATGAATGACCATAGCAATCATTGCACTAAGGATTATAGTCAATGCAAACTCTTTTAAAATATGCGATTCTTAGTAAGGATACTTTCCAGTCCAAGGTTCTCCTTATTTTCATCCATCCCCGATCTTTTAATCTCACTTTGCTTGTCTGCGGCCATTTTCGTGCTAACACACGTCTTGGTAGGATGTAGTAATAGTAACCCGGAAGTATATCTAAGGTCACGGAAGGGAGCTCCCGAGTCTGTCACTAACCTATTACTGCAGCAGCCTACCTACCAAATCCAAACTTGTATCAAGTCAGTTGCAAAAGTTATTCTGTTTCTGGACAACATAAATGCCAAGTGAATCACCTCACCTTTTTGTTATTCAATTATTCAAAATGTTTTGTGCATATTTTACTCAAACTCAATTTCACAAATCATGATGTACAAAATAGACTTTTAATACACATTGGACATACAAAATTTGCATTTTTGCAACATACATCAGAGCATCATCAACAATTCGGTCTTCTCAAATATGTCAAACTATTCCAATCAATACTGTTTTTTCAAAAGAGGTAGATCTATATTTTAAATGACAATTGAAGAGACAATAAGTCTGTATGTGACATAAACAGACTTGAAGACTTTAGACCTTCTTCATTCAAACCGTTTGCACAGTTAGCATAGGCACCTGTGGTCCACAACTCAGATGTTACTGGCTGCGTTAATGTATTTCTGGAGGTATTTCTTGACCTCGGAGATGTGCATGGTCTCTCTGATGGTGGTGTCTCGGTTGCGCACTACAAGCAGGCCATTCTCCAGCGTGTTCTCACTGATCATTACGGTGAAGAGCACACCCATCTCATCATACCTGCAGACACCCATCAAAGGACAATCAAATGAAGGAACTCAGTAGGGTGACATGGTGTAAAATTGTGTACGGCAGTTGAGATTATCTCACCGATAAACTTGACCAAAACAATGGTACAAAAGATAAAAGTATTAGTTACTTGGTGTGCAACTGCTCCAGTGATTGAGGCATAGTCTCAAGGTAGCCTGGCCACACAGAGATGTCTGCTTCAAGAAATTCCGTGACCAAACCCTCACAAACCTATAAAAATACAGCGCAAAAATCCTGATATTAAAGATTATTACTTAACTTTGACAGCGGTTTCCAACAAAGGTAAATTTGTTGTATTAGGATTTTTACAGGTGTGTGTCATACCAAAACAGGGCATAGAGGTTGTGGACTCTAAACCGCAGAGTCTTTCAGTACTGTGAAAAAGACTTTGAGAAAAATGTCTGGAAGATACAGTAAAACTAAATCTATACCTGTCTCAGCTCCACAGTAGCGCCTCGTCCCATGTCTAGGGCCACTTTAATTGGAGCCAAGGTGGGGTGGAGCTTCAGCACCTGGGTGTCAAGACCAGGCAGACCGTTTAATGAATTACAAAATACTGTTAAAATATCAATAAAATTAAAAAAATAACGTTTTTCTTTAATATAAATATTACATTTAGTTGGTACTTGAAAAAGTAACATGAAGATATAGGTCTATATACAGCGGCTCACAGACAAAAAAAGTCTCATTCGATGTCTATTCGAAATGCCGCAAGTAAAAAAAAACTCAAACAAATGCTGACTATGTTCCTTTATGGTGGTGATTCATGCTCTCTTACAGCATTTTGTATGACCGTGATAGAACAGGCACACATACAGACCTTTCTTTGGTGAATCTTTTGCTTGATGCTAACTTTCTTCTCCATTTGTAGAGAGTTAAAGAGGTAGGCTAGCAGACCCCGATCCATGTTTCCACTCAGTGCTATGACTTGAGGCACAAATAACTTTCTCCCATCCTTGCACTGCAAGAACAAACACAAGATATTTCATAGCTCAAAGGCATACAGTAGTGTTAAAGTGCACATTTAGTGTAGTGAAAACATATTCAGCCCGTAATTGCCATCCCCAATTAAGATTATGTCGTCTTTAGCTCCTTGTGCTACAAGATTAGTAGTAGTAGAGAACCAGCAAGGCTACAGACACAGGCAGAGTTTTATAAAGGCATCTATCCTCCATATAAGACAAGCAGCACTGTCTTAACCATCCAGTGTCTAATGATTTCTGACACACACCTGCAACTTAGCTTTGGCGTTTGCATGTGTCTTCAGCAGCTCAGAATCCCCCAGGTTCCACAGGGTCTCCAGGGGCTCGGGTCCCCAGGGGAAGCTGTATGTCACTTGGACCCCGCGGGACGCTCCATCCTTCAGCTCTGCTTCCACAAGTTCACTGGAGCTGAAGTCGGATGGGCTCAAGGCAAACTGAGGCAGAGCAGATTTAGCATTAGCAACCTCGATTACAGAGTAAAAGTCTGTCTCCATACCATATTCCATACGGTACACCAACTGTCTACACCATACAACATGTTTGTTTGCTTTTTTACTCAAAATGGATAATTAATCATATGCAACCTGTCTATGTGAAATTGTTCACATGTTCCCTTCACCTGTGAATCAGTGTGTCTGGCTAACATACATGCTACATGCAGTCAGAACTAAAGACAGAGGCTCCTGAATTGTGACAGCTAAAATAGGGCAGAGGCAACTACTGATAAAAGTCTCTAATGACCTTTCGCCACCATTTCAACCGCTGCCTTGTCCAGTGGTCCAGCCACTGTGAAGAGGTGCGTGGGGAGCAGAACCACACTAGGGAGGCTTCTGTGAACTCTGATGAGCTGGCAAAAAAACAGGATTAGATAGATCCAGTTTAGACTACACTGTAATTTTAACACATTGGACATTCAGAGGTATATGACCTGACAATTACATGCAACGAACAGATGATTCCAGTGTTGATAACCCTTTAAAGTTTAAATGCTGTGTAAAACCATAAACCGAAACATTATAACTATAATAGATTATGGTTAAATGTGTCAATGAAGATGAAGAACTCAAGACTGAAAACAAATCTGTGTGAAATCTTGTGTCCTTACCAACCAATTCCAGCTATGTTCTGATCTGAGAGTTGGTAGCAGGTGCCAGTTTCAGCCAAACCAAATGGTAGCTTCTTGTTTACCAGCTCCAGAGAAGGCAGATACTGCTCTAGGGCCCCTTAAACAACAAAGACCAGAAGCATCACCACATCCATTCTGAACCCAAAACACAGATATTGCAGACCTTGCTCACCTTGAAGCAGGTTTGTACGGACTGATGAACTATGATGAAGAAGCTGCTGCAGCCTATCAAGTACTTGGTCTTTGGTGAGGTCCTTGTTGTTAATAATTTGTCCAATGGCACTGGTATCCACAAGCTTCAAACTCCCCTTGCCATTGGGGACATGCTGCAATGTGTTAATTCCGAACACCTGTGTTTTTGATCTAGTGACAGAATTCCACCACTGTTCTGAAATGTTCTTTTGGAGTTCCTTTCCGAGAGGTCCATAACTACAGGAAGTTCCATGCCTCAGCGCCTGAGCATGAGACTCGCTGGGTGCTATGTAAAAGCGTTCCGTGCAGAGCTTCAGCAGTGCGTTCAATGCGAGGTCAGATTCGGAACCTTGGCTATGTAGCGCTCTGCTCATCTGTAGCACACACTGAGGTCTATGCTTGCCACATTGGAGACGTATTTGCAATACGCATCTTCTAACACAATAAGTAAACATCTTCATGTTAGCATTGCTATAATCATCTGAAGAGAGACAAAGTTATAGTAGAGCAGCAATGTCAAACCTATTCTGCATTCTCTTCACATTTGCTCCTATCGTAGCTCTTCTAAAGTTGCATGAAGATGTTGTGTGCTGTCCGGTCATCTGATGTTGGGAAATAAATTAGCGTACTGTCTATTTGTAGTTGTCTATTCAATCAAAACTGAAATACGTCATCATCAGATTCTTTATTTACAGACCACACGTGGGTCGACACCACAGCGGCAAGAGCCAGGACACGGCCAAGTATACGCAAACTCCTTCCGGGTGTAGTTGTGGTTCCGGTTGGAGGTGTCCCTCACTCAAAACACAGTACATCAACTTTTTCATTATATAAATGTAACAACACCTGTCTTTTTGTGGTGCTTGTATGATGCTATCCTCAGTACTATTCTGGTGGAAGAATGACAGGCAAATATTGTTATAGTTGCTTGCAATTTACACGAGCACGAGGAACGCTGTCAGTCCATCTGCAAAAAGCGATGTGGTGGATCTAATTAGCTACCTGCAATGGTTCCTCTTGTAACAACGAAGGCTTATTTAGATATTCAGTAACAGTCAGTTAGAGTCTATTGCGTCTATTCTGTCAGAAATTGCCTTGGTTCAGAAACATTTTTATTTCAAGATGACTTTGACAGATTTGTTTTTTTATTTATTGTAGTTGTAGGCCTATCATGATGCGCTGTCAACTTAGACACTTCACTTAGGACACTTTTTAATTCTGGAAATAACTTTACATGTTCCCTCGTCAGTAGGCCATTAAGTGACAACATTATGTTAAAGGGTAGAATGCCCAGGTGTAGGTAGGTGTCCTCATAGATGTCTATGGGTGTCCTTGGTTATCGAGAATGTAAATATTCATCATTCATCATCTTGTATGATTGTGACATCACATGCGTTTGTCGTCGGAACAGACCTGAGATGCTGCGATGACTTCGCGTGACAGGCTAGGCTGATTGCAGTTGACCGAATATCCTGGCTAACATTCGAGAAAAAATGGACGGTTGTGAGTAGCGTTTTTTTTTTTTTTTTGGCACAGTAGGCTAGTCGAATCGGAGAAAATATTGAAATGTTAACATTTGAGAATACAAACAGCTGCTGACATAAATGTCATACGTCAAACGTTAAATAGTCTAACGTTGATAGCATCAAAGCTCTGGATCTGTTCTATAAAACAAGCCATTCATATGCCTGTGAAAGGTCTAAATTAACGTATGTTATGTAAACATGAAATACATTTCTGCAGCTACAATAGTCATTTTTTTTATCATCACTGGATTTCTTTAGGCACTCAGACTGATGAACTTGATCTACAAGGTAGAGGAAATACACTAAAACTAGATAATTGTCCTGTGTGTCAGGGCATAATATTATAAATATTTGCCCCTTTTTTTGCTTTTGTAACCTATACTCACCAAATGTGTATTCCTTTTCATGTTCCTCTGTTGTTATATCCACACTGTGCAGACTGTGAGGTAAGATACATGATGGAAAACAAGAAAACAAGTTTCCTTATTGTGTAAAACATTCAGACACTATATTACTGAAATGTGTTCTGACTAGCGCTAATTTTACTAGTACTTCCGCACCACTGAAGATGACGATGATCTTGAGTCAGAGGCTTGTCTCAGAGAGCCTGAATCTCCGCTTAGTGACATGGACTCCACTCTTAACCCTCTACACTCCACCAGACCGGACACAGCCAGACCCAAGAGCCCATGGGGTCGACACGATCCATATGTATCCATGGAGGTTAGAAGCTGAAGTCCTCAACTCCTGGTTTTCCAACAACATGTGCAGTAGCATCTTGAAGGGGTTTTCAAATCCCACCTACATGAGGCATAACTTTTTTCCTCTTTAACACTAGGAGCTAGGGAAGTCCTTTGTGGGCTTTGCCTCGCTGCCTCACCAAATTCACAGGAAGAATGTGAAAAAAGGCTTCGAGTTCACCCTGATGGTAGTAGGTAAGGAAAGAAAGCACATGTGTCATGGATGAAACAAGGCAGAGGCCACATTCAGTGTTACACCTTCACTGTGTACTGTGTGGTGAAGAGTGAAATGGTGGACATGCACTCACGCTCTTGCTCTCGTTTGGTTCCTCAGGGGAATCTGGCCTAGGGAAGTCCACCCTGATCAACAGCCTGTTTCTCACAGGGCTGTACAGTGACAGGATTTTGCCCAACACCTCAGGTAGATCAGTTGGACTGCATGTTTAATCCATTGGAGGGCATATTAGATGCCATGTCACCTTGTAATATGTAACACTTAGTAGGTGGTCAGGTATCTCTGAAAAAAGGCTTACTTATATGATATCTCAGCATGAAAGCACTTGAACATCTGTAGTCTATCCCTTTGTACAGAGATGATAGAGAGAACAGTTGGTATATCTAAGAAGACAGTAGACATTGAGGAGAAGGGAGTCAGGCTGAAGCTCACCATTGTTGATACACCAGGCTTTGGGGACGCTTTGGACGGCACAGAAAGGTGTTAAAGATGCTGGAAGCAAAGAATAAGCAGTTCCTGCAAACTTCTGTCATGAACATGCCTGATGTCAGAAGAGTGCCCTAGACAAAAAAACAAACAAATTGACTTACAACAAGCTTAAAAATACAGGGCTAACATCTGTAAATCAGGTTTAATTCAAAGTCAAAGTGTTTATTGTCACATGCACCAAATAGCTTAGCATCATCAGAGCAGTGAAATTCTTATGACCTGGCAGGCAACATCTATGCAGTAGACGGGCATACAAGATACAAAATAACATAACATATAACATAGTAACAAGGTCTTCTTTGACATTAGCAGTTATGTATGTAGCATAAGCCTGTCCTTCCTTTGTAGTTATTATCCTGTACTGGACTACCTCCATGAGCAGTTTGAACAATATCGTATGGATGAGATGGGCAAGCATCGCACCCAGATCAAAGACAACCGGGTCCACTGTTGCCTCTACTTCATCTCCCCCTATGGTCGCGGGTAGGTGAACAGTTTCTTCCCCCTCGCCGTCTCTCTACTGAACAGCTAACCCACTGTGGCACTGTGAAATAACCCTGGATCATTATAATAACCAATGTACAATTACTCCTGCAATCACAATCATACTTATTTATTTCACCCTTACTGTACAACCGTCATACTCATAGTGTATAGTATTTACTTATCCCTGCACTTCCTGGACTCTTCACTTCTTTGCACTATTCTTCCTTTTATATACTTTTTTAAGGTGTTGTGACAAATTCCTTGTTTGTGCAAATTTACTTGGCCAATAAAACCTGATTTTGAATTGAGAACACTGTCTATGTATGTCTTGTGTTGAGAACAGAATTAGGCTGTCAAGTGATTACAGAGGAAACACCAACTGCATTTCCAAGCACAGGTTTTATTTACTATGTTAGAGAGGGTTTGTGTTATAGTTAAGCTTGATAGACAGTTCCTTATGTTTTTCCCAGTCTCAAACCCCTAGATGTAGCTTTTATGAAGGACCTGCAGACGCATGTCAACATTGTTCCTGTTATTGCTAAAGCTGACTGCCTCACCAAGGCCGAGTTGCTACGTAAGAAAGAAACGGTAAATGAAAATGTTTGGGGAAATGATGTGCTGATTCCATATACAGTATGTATTCAATTGGTACATAATGGAACTCTAACATTAATATGACACTGCAATGATCAACTGAAAAAAACGTCCTAACTGTGTATCAATCTGGTTAGGTTTGCGTTAAATGACACGATGCATTATTACAGATACGGAGGGAGATGGAGTTTCATAAAATAAAGATCTTCGAGTTTTCAGACTGTGACTCTGATAATGACGTAGAGTGGACAAGGCAGGACTTTGAGATGAAGGTCAGAAGTACTGCGTGTACCATTATAAGCCAAGTGCAGTAGTCTTGAACACACAGTCAATCCAACTACTACACACCGTTTGTTTTCACACAGTCAACATATATTTGAGTATGTGCTAACTTAGGAGGTTTTGCTATTGTGTGTACAGAATAGCGTCCCTTTTGCTGTGGTTGGGAGTAATATGCAGCTGAGAATGGATGGGAGGAAAGTGAGAGTTCGGGCGTACCCATGGGGAGTGGTAGAAGGTACCCGTCCTGTGTTTATCTTCAAACCTCTTTAGACTATTCAAGAGGGTTATGATATATTAAATATTATTGATTTATTATATAGGTATATTATGCTATATATAAATATATATATGCAATTAGTTATGATTGCATAGATTTTTGACAGTTGAGCACTTTCTGAATTATCACATTTTTTTGTTTTCTTTCTCCAGTGAATGTGCCTGTGCTTGTGGTACTCAGTGTTTTAGCATTATACTCAATGTCTTATATTGGTTCTATATGAACATTTGATAAATCATTTTCCTGTTTTTTGCAAGTGGAGAACCCTGACCACAGTGACCTGGTTCACTTGAGAACTATGCTGGTCCGCACTCATATGCAGGACCTGAAAGAGAAGACCCAGGACAACCTGTATGAGCAATTCCGCATCAGTCGCATGAACATGCGCAGTCCTAGCATGTCATTCTAGTAAGCAAGCGCGCAGCAGCTCACATGTACACAACAATTTCTATCGGGATGTGTGTGTAACAACTTGGATAGATTACATCAATGCAATAAACTACAGTGAACAATCCACTAGTATTCTGCCTCAAATTTCATTTCCATATTGTAGAAGGTATTTGTAGTCGTAGAGGCGTTCTCTGGAAACTATAGACGTGCATGACCTCAGAAAATTAAATGTGTGTATTGTGATTAAATATGTGGATGTCATCTCATACCTACATCTGAAGAGGTTTATTTTATATCTACATCTGGAGACCATGTTCCCAGAGTTACTTTTGAAACAATGGCACTACACCACCTTGTGGACAGAGGTGATCATTACACCATCTTGTGCTCAAACGCATGCCTTTTAAATACATTCTCCATAGTGTTACCTAAATTAACCTCCATCCTTAAACTTCATTCAAGAATGAGAAATAACTTCAATCCCCACTTCCTGTATTTTTCCTTCAAAAAACACACTGACAAGAGAACTTCCATTTTCCTTTTATTTTTATTTGAAGGTCCAAGCATGGCCTTCGGGTCAAGATTTAAACATACCACTTTAAACATACACTAAATCATGAAAATGTGCATTATCTAGTAAAAATAAATTATTGAGGAATGTAACAAATAAAAATGGTAAAGAGCGTGCAGCTGGTTAGCTGCACTCGAGATCACTTGGACTTTAGATACTTTTAGACTGCTGAAAAAAAAAGCTTCAACCCTGCTGGAGGCAAAATAAAACAAATAGTACAAAGTATATAGTCATAAGATTTCCTTCTTCCTTCCTTTTAACACAAAATGACTGGTTTGTGCGCACAAGTATGTGTGTGTGAGAGAAAGTGAGTGTGTGTGAGAGTGAGTGTGTGTGTGTGTGTGTGTGTGAGAGAGAGAGTGAGTGTGTGTGTGTGTGTGAGTGTGTGTGTGTGAGTGAGTATGTGAGTGAGTGAGTGAGTGTGTGTGTGAGAGTGGGCGAGTGCCTTACTGAGGGAACGCGGGAGGCATGGGGTAGGGCACCATGGGTTGTGGGGGCTGCTGTGGGGGCGCCTGTGGGGTGAAGGGGAATGGCGGGTGACTCATGCCGTTCTGGCCAGCCGCCTGGCCCCCGCCAAATGGCTGGGCCGGGAAGTTCTGGTTCTGGAAGGCGGCTACCGGGTTGCCGGCGCCGCCATAGCTGTTAGCCTGTCCGTTGTTGTAACCGTTGCTGTAGTTACCGGTGTTGGTACTGCCCTTGTCATATGTATTGCCCCCGCCATAGCCACCATTCTGCGTCTTTGGTCCACTACCGTAGCCCCTATCGCTATCCCTATCCCTGAAGTTACCAAAATCCCGTCTCCCCCCCCCAGAATACCTATCGCGGCGGTCGTCCTTATAGCCACCTCTGCCGCCTCTGGAACGACCTGTGGGGACAAACGAAGAAGAAAAAAGAAAAAAAAAAAAAAACTTAAAACTGAGGCTGAAAACAATCGCAGAGAAACATCACAACGATCCTACTTCCAACTTGAGCCAAACTGAGGACCTGATGTACGAGTTTAACTTGTGTAACCAGCAATTACCTCCTCTGTCTTCCGCCATCTGCAGGAGCTTGGGGTTGATGGCCTGGTTGGCCTCGCGGAGGACAGAGATGAGGTCGTTGGCCTGCCTCATATTGTTAGGCGTAAAGAACGTGTAGGCCGTGCCCGTCTTTTGACTACGGGCAGTCCTGCCGATGCGGTGGATGTAGTCCTCGGATGAGTTAGGGTAGTCATAATTGATGACAAATTTCACATCCTCCACATCTGGAAAGTGTTGCAGTGTGGCAAAAAATGCAGGGGAATGCACAAGATTTTGCACACCACAACAGTCAGACCAAAAACACAAGTTAGCAAAGACCATGAACCACTTAAGACGGTGGATATGGCTGGACACTAAAAAAAAGCAGACCTGAAAAAGAAAGGCTTGGGGTGGGGGGAGTGGAGGGGTGTTATTGACACTGAGAAAGAGTACAATTAAAACAGGCATTTAAAAAGTTACTACTTCATGGGAATACTACTGTGGGAAGAGAGAAACGATGCACACTCCATTTTGCTAACGGGAAAATAGAAAGGAAAAGAAAAAAAAAACCCGACACTAAGCTTACACTGCCCTTTTTAAATTCAAAAGGAAAAATAAATTAATAAAATATTAATAAAATACAGGGTATAAAATAAATTGGGTTCGAATCCTTACCATTTTTAAGGAGTATGCATTCACTAGTCCTTTCCCAATGCAGCCAACTTTCCCCACAAATTGTCAAGTGACATCCAGGTGCTTCTACGCAGTAGGGCCACTATGCGCACGTGTGCCTCCTCATGTGCCGTTAAGAGGACGCTTCAGTGGGATTTGGGATCTGAAGGCCCTGTGCACTTTGCACTCTTCAGCACACTCATCAGAAGCATGCTAATAAAGGCCACACTGCACGTCTTGCCCAGACCCAACAGACCAGTACTAACTTGAGGGCGGCCCCCAAAACAGTCGATTCAGGCAGAAAAAAGAACAAAACCAGAAAAAAACATTTGGAAAAAAAACTAAAAAAAAAATTCACGCGGAAACAACTAGCCACCCCCTTGGCCTTTAGGCAGTTTATATGCCCCCGTCATCAGTCTCGTCTAGGCAAGATTTTCCCAGAAGCCAAGTGTTCACTTGAGAAAATGTCTCTCGCTGGCAGGTCTCGACATGACTTTTTTACCAAAAAAAACACAGGTGAGGGAGGAACTTCGGCTTGGAATTTGTTTTCTGTCACTGATCGAGCTTTGTTTTCTCATTTTACAAACACTCGCTCCTTTGTCTAGAGGTTTCCGGAGCCCCTTAACACATGTGCCAGTTTGTCACCAATTGCGATATGAGATGAAATTAATACCAAAAGTTGTAAACTGCTCTCTCCATTTTCCAAGTACACCAGCACTTTGTCATTAAAAAAAATGAAAAAAATTAAAGAAAATAAGGTCATAAAGCCTTACATGTTTGCAAACACCCATGCTTTTGACACAGCTCCGCGCGTATGTCATCAATCATTTCCAAATCTAGAACACCATCACTTGCCATACAGTGCTTGACAAAATGCATGCAAGGCAACTAAAAATGGTAACAGCAATAAAGCTTAGTTGTGTTTGCTTTGGTTTAAAAAAAAAAAAGTTTGAATTAGAACAAGGGCTGGATGAACTGCATTTTAAACGTAACCAAAATAAAGGAGATCCATGGAAAGAGAACAGGTTAAGTAGTTATCAGAACAAGGCTTTAGCCACACTGCCTTTGGAAGATTACTGGCACACAGGAGCTTGAGCTCGGGACTTTTTCACCTCTCTAAGCGACTGGGTGGCAGCCAGTCGCTTCACTTCCAATAGTCCTCCTTCCCCCTCTGCAGACCTGGGACTTGTCATGCCTAGGCCCTGCCACAAAGACTGCACCTTTAGGTGAGAAAAACTCAGAAAATGCATAGAGAAGTTAAAGAAAGCAATGACACTTTCTTTAAAGTGAAAACATTTTTTTTTGACTGACGTTGGGGATTTCTCGTCTTTTAGTGAAGAGGACGACACAAAGTGTGGAAAAGACAAACAGTTCAGCTACAGACATACTGACCTAGACCGCGGGAGGCGACGTCTGTGGCGATAAGGATGCATGCCTTGCCATATTTGAATTCTGAGGGTAAAAAGTAAGAACTTCAGTTCGGAGCCAATCACAGAGGACAGGACATAACAACAGTGCACGTGACAGCGGGTGAGAGGCTTACCATTAAGCACCCAGTCTCTCTCCTGTTGGCTCTTGTCTCCATGAATGCCCATTGCTGGCCAACTGCAAACAAGACATCCAAAACCATTAGATTCCGGAACATTCCACACCAAGCAAATTGCAACACAGCATTCTGTGAGCCGAACAGGTAGCACTTTCTTACCCATCTCGCCTCATTCTCCTCGTCAGCTCGTCACAACGCCTCTTGGTCTCGACAAAGATGATGGTCTTGTTCTCCTTCTCGCTCATGATCTCCTCCAGCAGCCTCAGGAGCCTGGCGAGAAGAAAAACACGCCATTGTAATTCTTCTGGGATCAGTACAAGGACTGAAAGAACTGTATTTCAGAAGCAAATAAGCACATGCTGTGGAGCCAACGGCTCCCAACACGGCAAACAAGAGGCACACTCACTTGTCATCCTTCTCTCCGTCGTTGCAGACGTCGACGATCTGCAGGATGTTGTGATTGGCACTCAGCTGCAGAGCACCCACGTTGATCTGCACGTACTCCTTCAGGAAGTCCTCGGCCAGCTGACGCACCTCTTTGGGCCAGGTGGCGCTCCACATCAGAGTCTGTCGGTCCGGCTGAAAATAGAACGCAGTGGGGTCAGGTTTGTTCCTGCTACAGGGAGGTTCTCGCAGGGTCTAGAGCACGTGTGAGTTAATAGCTTACTCTGATTTGGTCCACAATTTTGCGGATCTGGGGCTCGAAGCCCATGTCCAGCATACGGTCAGCCTCGTCCAGCACCAGGTACGTGCAGCGCCGCAGGTTGGTCTTCCCGACCTCCAGGAAGTCAATGAGACGACCTGGTGTGGCAATGCAGATCTCCACCCCTAAGAGTGTGTGGGAGAAATGTTAGTGTGTGTGCCTTACAAAACACTTAGTACCCCCAACAGTGCATCTGGCTAGTCTGAAGAGATCATGTGGGAAAATCTAAATGCCACCTCACCTCTTTCCAGGTCACGGATCTGTGGTCCTTTGGGGGCACCGCCATAGATGCATGTGGTCTTCAGACGTGAGGCTCGGCCGTACTCAGCAGCCACCTGCTGGACCTGCTGTGCCAGTTCACGGGTTGGTGCCAGAACTAGACACTGGGAGAAAAGGCAATGGATAAGCAAACAACTCCACCACAGAGGAGAACGCCATGACAGGGTCAGGAAAAAAATCAAATAAATATATAGGTTTACTCACGATCGGGCCATCGCCATGTTCAAGGAATGGCTGGTGATTGATGTGAACAATAGCTGGCAGCAAGTACTATAAAGAGACAAAAGAAGGAATTAGACAATAATAATAATATTATTATTATTATTATAATAATAGATATTGGTGCATCAAGTCTTTCCACAGATACAACTACAAGATGGAGTTTTACAAGATTATTGCCCTCATAGACTTACAGCCAATGTTTTTCCAGATCCTGTCTGGGCGATGCCAACCATGTCTTTGCCGCTGAGGGCCAGAGGCCAGCCCTGAGCCTGGATGGGGGTGGGGTCTGTCCAACTTTGTTTTCCAATCACATCCATGACGTAGTCTGATGGAAGACACAACGTATGTAATGTAACGTCAACATCTGTCACAATGTGTGTGGACAAAGTGTAACGAACTGATAAAAACAAGATCATTCTTTAAAAAAATAAAAAAATAACTTACTGGGAAAACTGGCTTCATGGAATTTCATGATTGGTTTGGGACATTCCCTTCCCTTCAGGGTCACCTCTTTAGTCCTCCTATACATCTCAACTTCTTGCTGTAGTAACAGAAAGTAAATAAATAAGCCACACTGGCCATGATACTGTCAGTCTTCTGAAGAATTGCACTGAAAAACGACAACATTCTACATGACATGGAAACTGACCACTGATTTCCTTGTCACGTCAGGATGCTCCTTGTAGAAGTTCTTCTCGAACTTTGGGAGCTCGTCCAAGTTCCAGTGCTTTTTACGCAGCCTTTCGCCGGGGTTACCGAATTTGCCCTGAGGCGGTCCATTTCGGCTCCCACCGAACCGAGGTGCGCCACCATAACTCCTTTAAAGAACAGACATGGACAATATTAGTAGACATACAAAACACATGGACCTACCACGTGTGGTCCTCTCCACCCGACACCGTTCCTAAAAAAGACCAACGTATCCATCACGGCACACTGTTAACATGTTTAACATCACAGAAAACTATAAAAACGTGACCGAGGGTGGAAGCTACTCGCATTTTATCCTGCGTCACATTTTAGTCTCCTGCCATTTTAATTCTGGCCGGTAGAGGAACAAAGAAGACTGAAGCGGCCGGCATTTTGAAATACCATCCATTTTTGCCACATGGTGACCTTAAAGCGTAGAATTGGGCAAGGTCTACGACGAAATACAAAAGCAGCCTATTCAATAATGGTGGACGCCGTGTCACCAATTGTATCACACACGCCGTCTTGTAGGAATATCCCACATCACTTCAAATCTACGACGTAGCCACAATGCTAGCAAGTGGTTGACCTAGCGACAGCTACCCTCCGCTAGCCTGCAGACAAGCATTTCCTTCTCGACAAATTAGCCACCAAACGTTAACTAGCTAATAATCGCGATAGGTACCTTACGTTGTAAAATGCAGTAAGTCGAATGCAACACGGGAAATATACAAATGATATTGTGTGGACCCTGACAAAGAACTTACATCAATGTTTGAACGTTACTAGAGGAGTATACCTTTAGCTTGCTAACGTTAGCCGTCTTCCGTGCTAAACCAAGGAATGCGCTAAGATGTAGCTACATGACAGCTCTATGATCATTTTGAATTACATTTCAACTTACCCCCTTTCTCTACCACGGTCTCTGTCAGAATATCCAGGCATTTTAAATTAAATAAAAAAGGATAAGCAAAATAGCAAACGTATTTCCGAAACCAATACTATGTCAAGTTGTCTAACCAGATAGAAAATGGCTACAGAATATGCCGGTAGAAAAAAAATGTGACGAACTGGATATAAAGGTCGCTTCACCCTACCAGAGAGACAATGTATAAGTACGCAAAGTGAACGTACTACTTCTTTTCCTTATTTGGAAGTGGAAGTTGGAACTCTAGGATTCATAAAAACATATATTTGCTCCATAGCAATAGACAATTATTTGGATAAGTACAGAAATACTGTTTACTCAGTGGTTCTAAGATTTATATTTGACATGATTTAGGTACCAGGGACAACCCATATAATGCATGGGCTTGTCTTTCCACCTTTATTTATTTATTATAATTGTTTGCTGACTGCTGAATTGTCATGGCACTGAATCAGGGATGGATGCCTGCACCTGAAAATAAGGTTCCTCTTTATACCCAGGAAAAATGTATTGTAACCATTAAATCCCTATAAAAATTGTTTTATGATATATGCACATTAGTCTTAGTTTAAGGGGCCCATGATCCATCTCAATTGAGAGGTGGCCTCTTACAACTAGCCTGCTATTTGATTATGGCAAATACAAAACATAAAACAGAATGCATTTGTTCCTCCTCTCCTTCTTATTAGGCATATATTTACATAAAAGAGAGGTATTCACATTTTGCTTTTAAGACAACTTTTTCTCAAAGTTGCTTTGAGGTCGTTAAATTATTCAAAATCTAAAGAGATTATCACTTGGGTAGGAACAAATGTTGTGCAATGATTGAGTTTGCCTGTGGTTGTATTTAGGCCATTATACTTCTACCTCAAACGCATTTTTTTATTTGGTCGCAGTTGTATCTGTTTATCTGCATTTTGTTATAGATACTCGATGTGTATTATACAGTTTTTTCTCTTCTAAATGCAATTCAAACCAACTAGCTAGCTAGCTCCGGTGACAGAACAGCCGTAGGCTGCTCCTCTGCTTTTCAGAGGTCTGTTCTGTGAGGACCTATTTTCTTATGTGTCTCCTTCCTCGTCGCAAGACAAAATGGAAGTAGTTTGGCCGTCAGACGTCATCAACATACTTTATTGAACGCTAGACTTATGCTGTATATTTGCTATGTTGCTGTCTACTGTAACAATAACTGTATTTGTTGTGCTCATGATAAAACTAAATCAGGCTACCTTTGAGCTACATCACTTTAGAACTTTACAGAAATGTGGCTTTGAGTACAGTATTTCCGGAAGTAGCGTATCAGTTTGTTGTCCAATCAGCATTCTACCCTGTTTTAAACGTCTCAGCACAGTACAAACGATGTGAGGGAAAGACAGCAGACACAGCCACCCTGTGGTGAAATAGTATCATTGTCTGGCATACCTTAGGTTTTGGGAAGTGGTTGAACACAGCAACTTAGACGAGAAGCTGTTAATTAAAGAAGGTTTTTGACAAATTGTCGCCTTGTTTACGAACTAGCCAGTCGAGTGGCTAACTGGCGTAACACATTCATGGGAACCGAGGAGCGAGGTAAGTGCTTGTAATGGAAACCCAGTTGTAGCTTACGTAGCAGTGCTTAGCCAGCGGTTGGCTAATGTTAGCCAGTTTTGTAAAACTATGACCGCACCTTACCACTTTTGTATAAGTTTGGTTTTCACTTTCTATGTGGTATCTTTGGAAACAGTGTGAATCGTTAAGTCAGTATAACAGTGTTGTCCTTTAAATAAGTCTGCTGATTCTGTTGCTGGCGGAATGGCCAAACCGGCTGACTATGCTAACATTAGTTAGTTAACGTTACTTCCTCTAATCAGGCCGGTTAACATCATCAATGTTTATAGCAAGTTAACTACTGTAATGTCGGTCTAATGTTACTGCATACAGGACATCATTCAGTTTGATTGTGAACAAAATTACACAATCGGCTTATGTGTAAAGTCTTTAACGTGAATGCCAAAGTTCAACTGAAACGCTAGCGTGCTACAGGCTAATAATCATGGCTAGCAAGTTGACTAATTTACCTTGTTTGCCGGCTTGGCTGATGTTGTGAGTTAACCCCAACTAATGTCACTTAAGTGGCGTCAGTAGCTTTGGCCAGTCAGGTAACTGACCGACTTATATATACTTACTCGTATAGTGAACATGTATTTATGACATTCAATACGGTTGCACATTAGTAGTGTAATATTTCCATTTACCATGATGTTTTGCCGGTCGTCAAATGTAAATTCGTCGTAACAATATTTTTTTGTCGCAACAAATGCCACAGATCACTGGACAAATGTAGTTGCAAAGCATAATCATAACCAGTTTGTAAACTAACTTTCTGTTTACCATTAATGACAAACGTTTGGTGTTTCGGTAACAGCTAAATGTGTAACGATATTAAGTTAGCTGTTTTACTACCATTTAGCACGGCTCATTTTCTGGAATGTTTTGTAAACATCTCGTTTATTTGCTTGCTAGTTGGCTTTCCAGGGTTAGTTGTTATGGCGCGGGTTATGGCTAGCATTGCTAAATATAGCTAGGTTGCTGGTGAAGTCAGTTAGCTGAAGGTTGGGGTCGTAACCGTAGAAACGGCATCAACAACTTTTTGAGGACACTCCGTCCCGCCATTGGCAGAAAGGTTGGCGCTTCTGAACTGATATAGTGCCCAAACTATTTGTGTTTGCCCTATGTTTTAGATGTGTACAGTAAGGACATTTTAACTACTGTACTGCCTAAACCAATTACTGTGTTGTTACTGATGTTATTGCATGCCTGTTATAAAGGTCATAGACACGTTTCATTAATTAATTCATTATTTTATTAAACAGATTGGATGGAAGTAGCCAATGATCTCCTCTATAAGTGCAACATTAATTTGAGACTAAAAAGACTGACGGACTGTGATGCCAATGTTTTCGTCGCGCTGTACGAAGCCATCTTGAGTGACAAAGTTCCAGGTAAACCTTATTCTTTGATGACACTGTGCTTCTCTTTTCAGTGTTGTCCTTTCAAAGTAGCCCTTCAAACAACAAAGCAGTCTATTGCTGTATAACGAGTGTTCAAGTGTTTAATTGCAAGTCAGGCACACCTGCCCTTGGCAGAGACCTGCCATACTCCAGGGCAGTCACAGAATGTGTGGAATGTGACAGTGGAGGTATCAGACCTGCCAAAACAAGGCTCCTCTTGTTTAGAGCCTGAGCAGGTGATCATTACTCTGGGACTTGAACAGAGAGCAAGCTCAAGACCACTGTCGTAAAACGCCTCCTCTTCTTTCCTCTTTTGTTTTGGCCTACAGATTACATAGCTGTCCCCAGAAGCCAAGAAGATGACATCCACAACGTGCAGTCGGTGATCGACTCACTGGCCTTGGACTACCTCCACATCAGTCTGTCTCACATCACTGGTGAGAGCAACACCGTCACCCAGTTGACCACACACTAGCACACGCTCACAGCATATCTCTTCCTGCCTGTCAAATATTTATCAATTGCTTCAGAGGGGTTTTCCCTGGGGGGAAGCGTGAAATTAAACACTCCCTCCTTGTAAGAGGGGAACACAGGTCCTTTTGTGCTGCAAAATGTTTGGAGCGAACTGTGACGAATCTGTTGTCCTCTTGCCATGCCAATTTGGCAGCAGGTAGCGCCCCCGTCTCTTGTGGTTGGACCGCGCTGTGTCTGTCTTCCCTTATTTAGTCTCTTTTTTTTTCTCTAGGTGAGAATGTTGCTCGGGGGGAACAGGAATCTGTGAAAAACCTGCTTGAAATATTCGACGGTCTGCTGGAGTACCTGACCGAGCAGCTGAGCGATGATGAGGAACTGCAAAATGGAGGTAAACGCTAGTTCTCGTTTCCATATCCAACTCTCTTTAGATTGAACAGGGAGACCAACAGTGTGGCTCATTTGACATGATGGTGGTCATGTAACAGTTGTTAACTACTGAGCTATATGAGGATAAGTGACTCTCTTGTAACTGGTTAAGGCCTGTAGGGCATTTGCTCACCACACAAAGAGGCTACTCTTAAGCACCCGTCCTTCAGCCATTAAAAGACTCTGCTGCTGAACACACGCATTCAGGATGTCCACCAATCATGGATCAATACCCTATGCAGCACAGAGTGGGGATGGGCCGCTGAATAGGGTGGGGGTTGGCTGCTACGGCAACTCAAGCGAGCCCTTCAACTCCATGTCCTGGAGGGTGTCATGCTCTGTTCCACAGAACATGTGGGGGTCGCCTGTTTTGAGTGTTCTAGTTAGAAGCACAAGTTTTGGCCTCCCTTTCTCTATTGTTGTGCACGCTGGTATTGGAGTTGGGTGCGTGAGTCTTTTGATAGCGGGCTGCCAGAATGCCCTTCAGGACATGAGTGTTCCTCCCGTCTTGTGCTTTAATGTCTTGCTGCTGCTGTCAGTTGTGGTGGTGGTGCTATGCTTGAATAGTAGGAAAAAGATTGGGTCTCGTGTCTTCATGCTTGTCAGAGTTGGGTTCTTATTTATTTTGCCTGGTTCTTCTCTCTCTCTCTCTCTCTCTCGTCTACTGTTTTGGAGTGAGCTCATCAGCTCATTGGACACGAGACAATTAGCAAGACATCAGTCTCAGTGTCCTGATCAGCACTAAGCTTTATCCCACCACCCACACCTCCAAGGCCAGGCATCCTGATCACTGTTTGAACTGGTGACTAACGGTGGCATTTGCACTACACACAAAGGTCATCACCATGATCACAGAGGGTGATTAAGCGTCCTCTTCCAGGATGAGATCACTTTTAAAAGAAATAATCAGTTGCCTCACTTCCACCTTCAGACTGATATCAGCAGGCGTCTTTGTGTTCATTTAATTAGTACGTGTGATGCTGATGATAACTACTACATCAATAACAACAACAAAATGATTGGCCTGAGCCAATCATGTTAAGCCGGAACGAACTGGAGCAGGGCAGTCCCTCTTTACCTTTGAAGAAGCCTTTGAAGACCCAACTCTTCAGAGAGGGCCCCCCCCCTCCTAACTGGCACTTACAGCAGTTCCAATCCTGCACTTCTTTTTCTTTTCTAATTTGTCTTTCTATGTCTTATAGAAAGTAGTATTTATTGTTACACTAGGTCTCTATTGCTCGTAGCTTGACTGTTCTCTCCCTTGTACGTCGCTTTGGACAAAAGCGCCTGCTAAATGACCAAATGTAAATGTAAAATGGCTTGAAGGGTTTTTCAAAGATTTCAAGAAATTCTTCTATGAAGGACATTCCTCACATGTTTGTCCATTAGTTGTTTGTACAGAGTGTTCAGTTGTAAGTGTTTGCATTTCTGTCAGCTGTCTGTGTTGTGTTGGCTCTGGCTCTGTCTGTGTTGCCAGCACTAAGCCTTGCGTCATTTCCCCTTATCGACTGGAGCCCTGTGTGGATGATTACATCAGAGCTCTGGCGCTAGACACTGGTTGTTGTGGTTATTGTTGTGTTTGTGATTGTTGTTGTTTTTGTTTGTTTGTTTTCATTGAAAGGATGAGTCATTTTGGCCCTCTGTTCTCTCCTCTAAGCAGACATGCAGCCCAATGGAGAGGCCCACAGTAAGGGTCCCAGGGCTCAGCGGCCAGGAGAGCAAGAGCACGAGAAGATGTCCCAGGCCTCCAGTGCACAGTACGTACCTGTGTGTGTGTGTGTGTGTGTGTGTGTGTGTGTGTGTGTGTGTGTGTGTGTGTGTGTGTGTGTGTGTGTGTGTGTGTGTGTGTGTGTGTGTGTGTGTGTGTGTGTGTGCACTCTATTGCACTCACTGGCTTTTACTTTCTCCTACACACTCCTCGTTGGTCTCTGTCTCTGCCCATTTGCTTCCTGTTTCTTGCACCTGCAATTCTCTTGTTCTCTCTCTCACACACTCACACACACACACACACACACACACACACACACACTCTCTCATTTCCTCCCTCTTAAACATTCTGTCTCACTCTCTCTTTTCCCCTCTCAATGACCCCCCCCCCCCCCCGCCCCCCACATCAGATGTTCCAAATGACTTCCTCCTCCCAGCCTCCCTCCTTTCCTGCCATTTGATCCCTGACGGCTTGTTGAGGAGGTGAAAGTGTCGTGCAGGTAGGGTGAGGTTTCCTGCCGAGCACTTGTGCCGGTGCTGACCAGCAGGCCCCAGACTGGGCTGCCCGTAGGGAAGGGAAACAGGCAGAGGATGTCATGGAGCATATGTATGTATGTATGTATGTATGTATGTATGTATGTATGTATGTATGGGCCATATGGTTTCCCTGGGATACAGCAAAGTTCTCTGTCAGGAAATTCTCCATTTGCTACCACAGGACCATCATCTATGAGTTATGTGCTTGAACCTGCTCTGGCCAGTGACTGCTTTCTCATGTAGATCAGGGAAGGGGAACCAATTGTTTCTTTTCTGTTTTTCTTCTGACAGAAATGTTAAAAGAAGAAGAAGGCCTGGCATTTTGTCACTAAGCCACATGCTGGTCTATGTCGTTGCCATTTGTCCGTATGTTTGCCTGCTGGCAAGAGCTCACAAACGGCCGTGTGTCTGTATGTGTGACCTGCAGGGCTGCTCAGTAATGACCGATCATAATCACAATTATTTAGGCCAATATTGTGCTCATCATTATGTAACACGATTACTCATTTAGTGTTTCCCCTAGGAATTTTCTTGCCTGCGGTGGGGTGACGTGACATGAGTCACATTGTCAGACATGAGTCTGCGAAAGCGCACCACTGTAAAGGAAAGGGGTGCGCTGAATTTATTGCACAAGACATAACAAGAGCCTCAGTGCGAAAATGGAATGCGGCACAATCATTTTATATTGATTATTTTGTTTTCATAAATGATGGAAGCCAACATCTTAATTGAAAATAGAATAGCGTTTATCCCAGCCCTACTTGACCTGTTTGTGTCCAGTGAGTCACAAATTAGGGGGGTGGAATTAACCTCTCTGCTTGTCCAAAGGGAGCGGCTCTCTGGACTGCGTCTTGTTTTGAGTGCTTGTTGCGGGTTGGACCCTTGTGTTGTTTCCAAACTGCACACTCAGCAAGCCCACGGAGCCTGCAGCTCCAGTTGTCCCTGTCTGTGGCGATGGCAGATGATGCAGAAATTCGATGACTGTGCTTTTTTTTTCTCCCCTAAATATTGCAGTAATAAGACAAAACAGAAACCTGTAATTGTGGGAAATCCTTGCATTTGTGAAAACGCAAGATTGCAAAAATCCTAGAGGGACTGTATAAAGCACTTAAAGTGCACACATTTCATGCTGTATGCTTTTGTCCTGGTGGTATGTATAAAAGAATATGAAAAAAGAATATATATAAAACAAAAATGTTGTCTGTAAAGCCAATCCAATCAGATAGGGAGAATAACAGGACTTTAGAAAAGGATGATCATGACTGCCAGGTTTAGAAAATGTCCTTAGCGGTGCCTTGAGCTGGTGGCAAACACAAGTGTAGTCACCTTCAGACTACAGGCAGACAAGGCATGGAGGACAAGCAAAACACAAACGCACCTCCTCTCCTCTCCTCTCCTCTCCTCTCCTCTCCTCTCCTCTCCTGTGGCAGTGACTCAGTGATGTTCTCTATGGCACACTATCTCCAGGTCCCAGTGTAAAGTGTTCTGAAAGCCAGTGGCTGAATGAGTTCATATTGAGTCATAAATCACAAAGAGGAAGCCCATTCACACCTTGTACGCAATCCCAGAAGTGCACACCCCAAACGAACACATGAAAGGGGCCAGAGGTGAATGAGTGACCCTCCACCAGCCCGTCCAAGGAGTGGGGAGCATGCTTTGAATGCCATGAGTGCTGAAATGGGATAGGGGGGGATGTAGGGATTCTTTCACATGTTGGGTAATTAATGAGTGTGTGTGTGTGTGTGTGTGTGTGTGTGTGTGTGTGTGTGTGTGTGTGCCCTCTGTCCTCTGCAGGTCGGCCGTCCAGTCCAGCAAGCACTCGCTCCACTCCTGGAACGGAGACGAGTCGGAATCCACCGCCGAGCTCATCCGCCTAGGAGATTCGGCCCGCACGTTCTTCAAGAAGGAAGGTCGGGCCAAACTCCTCTTTTATTTTCACCATTCAAGAGCCAAACTCAAAGGGTCTTTGTGTGTCTAATTAGAGTGGAGACCTCTGTCTCACCTTCTAAGATCTCAGGCGGTGTTTGAGAAAGTTCCGGCTTATTGGAAAACACTCACATGGGAGCGGAATTCCTGACCCGCCACCTTCCTTTTCATTCTCCCCTCCTCAAAGCCTGGTCACATTCCACGTAATGACAAACCCTGTTTTTCCGGTTTACCGTGTTACCCTATTCCTCTCTCTACCCCTCTGGAATTATTTTCGGAGAGGATAGATTACTTTGTGGTCACGTTGTAGTTGTGTATCTTCTTTTTTCCATGGAAGTTTTTATAAATATAAATATCGTCATTAGGTCACCTTTTCCTCCGTTTTTCTAAATCCGTCGTTTCCATGTGCTCCCACACGCTTAAAAAAATCCTCCGGGTGGCAGTTCCCACCGAACTCGCTTGCCCCTCTCGGAAACTTGGGCAGAGCCCTTTTCCATTGCAACGGATCATTTGAGCAGATTTGTTGTCAACAATTTGATCACTTGGCATCTAAAATCCCAGTTTCCCCTGCAGTCTACCCCATTGCCCTGCTGAAGGTGCTGCAGATTGATCAGAGAGGGCTGTTACATCAGAAAGATCATAAACTGAGGTGACCTGATGGGACTCTTTAGAGCAAGGGGAGGCTAAATATATTTTACAGTTAAAGTACAGAAACATTATTTGAAGTGCAGACCAACAAAACAAAGTACATGGAAGGTATACATGTTTTGAGTATTTCTGCTTCCTGAGAGTTGAACCAATGACCTTTGACCTTGTGGTGTTTAAATGACATGCAGCTTAAAATAGTAAAACAACTTATCGGGTCTTGTTTGTTTTTGTTGTTCAGCAGTGCTTCCTGCACCCAGTGCCCCCTCTCAGGGTCCAGATGCCTCCTCCGGTGCCCAACCAGTGGCTACCACCAGCGGCAGCGCTGCAGTCCCAGGCACCGCCACCTTGCTCCGGGAGCCCATGCGCTCGGCCATCCCCCTCCAGCCACCCTTCCAGACCACCCCTCAGAGGCTCGTCCCGGCCGACACGCTGCCCCCCACCCGCTCCGTGGCTGGTGGCTCGGTCAGCCTGCAGGAGCAGAAACCGGCCATCAGCAGCCTGCAGGTAAGCTGTGCAGAAGTAGAGTGGAGCCTGGTGGATGTTCTGTATCTTGTGAATCCACTGGGAGGGGAGTGAGTGGGAATGGAGGCTCAACACCAGAAATGGAGCATAGGACACATAGGACTTTTCATGGTCCTATACAAAGATAGAATGGCGATCGCGCATTGAATTGAGTTGAATGTGCATAGAGTGACCAGGAAGTGTGTTTTCGAGTGAAGGCATGATCTCAATACCACCACTGTCTTCACCTGTTGCCTTGGAGATTGGAGGGCTCTACACACACTTCACCCTCTGTTCTTTTTTGGGCTGTTTTTGGATGGGAAGAACTCTTTTTCTTCTTCTTTTTTCCCCTCCCGCTCTCTTAGTCACTGGAAAAAAGGGCCGAGTGGAAAAGCAAGCCAGCGCCCAGCAGTGCGCGCAGCTCTGTCAGGATAAAAATAAATACCTCACGAGATCACGCGGCTGGCGCAAACCCCTGTCAGGCCCGTGAGGTACATTCCACCGCAGCAAAGCTGTAGATCTCATCTTGCGTGTGTGCGTGTGTGTGCGTGTGTGTGCGTGTGTGTGTGTGTGTGTTGTGTGTGTGTGTGTGTGTGTGTGTGTGTGTGTGTGTGTGTGTGTGGATGCCTAGCACGACTAGTGCGGATTCCTCAGGCACACATGCTAGCGCTTAACTTCACTTTTATGTGTATTTTACAAGCAGGCAGAATTAAATGACATGGCGGATTAGTCTAGACTGTCTAAATACAATTTAAGGAGCCGGCCCATCAGTTGAGCTAGCTTTTGAAAGAAGACTCTGTACAGAGGTCTGTATAGTTCAGATGTGAAGACTGTGGCTCCTTATCACTGCACCGTTAGTGCAGTTATGTAGTTGCTGATGATGCCTTCATTAGTAAGGGACAGAATGTTCTAGATTCTGCTATGTAGGATTTAACAGTGGTGGTGTTACTATTGCGCTTTTGGTTAAAGGCTCTGAAAAATTTCACCAAATGCAGTCATGGCAGTAAGACTGTTTCACTTCCCTAGTGTCCTGTGGCTTCATTGTTTCAGGTTGACTGTGTTGACAATGAACAGATAATGGAGGAGTGTCACTGTTGCTTTCATCCTGATTGTGGTCGATTGTGTCAGCAGCTGGCACAGCTCCATAGTGACACATTGTAAAACTTCCCTCTGCTTTGCATAGTGGTTTGACTGGGACATCATCGAAGCCCGTGACGCACAGTCGGAGCGATGTCTGCTAGGGCCGTCTGTAAGCGTCTGCGGCCCTATTTTCTGGGGCGGGTTCTGTACCGTTGGCAGTGGTCTGATCCCCGTTGGCAGCTTTTCGGCCAATTGAGCATGTTGAATAGGCAGCGGAGCCCGTCGGTGACGGCGAGGGAGAGAACTGTGATTGGCAGTTCAACAAGTTTACAGATGAAATATTGGAGAAATGTCTTCTGATATTTTTCAGGCAAAAAAAAAATGATGTTTGTGAACATTTTGTTTAATGTTATGTCCATGTTGAAAAGAACACTATGAGAAAATGACTGGTTAAACAAGACATGATGCAGAACATCTCAAAAACAAGTGCCGTGTCAGGTTAGAGTGTTCATGGTGTTCCTGTTTGTGAATGCAAATGCTCCAAGTCTGTCACGCTCCTGTGTATCCAAGGAGGGAAGCAGCTCGCCTTTGCACTGAGACACCGCTGAAAACAAATATGGCAGAACATACGTGCTAGTTGGCTGTAGTCTCTGCGTGTGTTCAAGTGCACATTTTTGGCCCAGATACGGGGGACGTGAGGCTTTGTCGCTGCACGTTCTTTGAAGTCGGTTTGTTGTGTCTCTGGCTTCAGAGCTCTGGTGCTTTTATTGATATTCTTTCTGTCTCTCTCTCTCTCTCTCTAGAATGGTTTTATGAGGCCCACTGTGGAGAGCCTGCGCTCGAGTCACCTCCTCTCCCCGTCATCGCCCCGCTCTCCCGGTATGTATGAACCTCCTCATCCTCGTAACCTTTGAACCACAGGACATCAGACATTGAGCGCTATTGACTGTGCCGTCATGTGTTATCCACTCATGTCATGTACCACAGCCTCCACTTCGTCATGACCCAGATTATCATCTGAGAGTTCCTGCCTGCCATAATGGGCTTCAGAGCGTTTTGTTCTCATTGAGACCTGAAGGGCCACTGCTCCATTTAACTAAATGAATGCTGTTACGCAGCTCTAAGCCTAGAGAATGAGTTCACAAGCTGAGTTTCCATCCAACTCCTCTGCATATTTGATGTGTGTTTATGAAAATGTGGTTTAAACAAATGTGGCGAGTCTGTGCATATTTACATCCGCTTTGTTATGTGAATTAGAGATGGACGCTCTCCTAATCAAGGGAGGAGTTGTGAAAAGCTGTCGGTTCAAAACTCAAATAAATGCCTAATAAAATGCAATTTGATGTATCTAAACCTGCTTCCAACAACCGTAGTCCCTTTATACCTCATGTGAATCGGGAATTTTGTGGGAATTTCAAGCATTTCCACTCAGGATTTCCTATTGGAATAGTCCAAATTAGCATAAAGACGTTGGATGGAAACCCAGCGCATAGAAGCTTCCTGTCTGGTGGACTAATAATAGTTCCTCAATGAGCCAGTAAACACTAAACACTAGTATTTGTTTTGTGTTTTGTGTGGGAGTGTATTGTCTGATCCTTCTTACTTGCCTGCCCTTTGTGTTCACTCGATCTGCAGTGACGAGCGAGAGGTCCACGTCCAGTCAGAGGAAAGCCAATGGAGAGAGCAGGCACCAGCCAGAGGTAAGCCTGCGTCTGACCCTGATCAAAACCACTGATCCTGAGCATATGCACTCTCTCTACTCAATGCTTTGGTCAGTCAATACAAAAGTGATTTGTATTGGCAAAGTTATTTTTGCCTGACACCAAACATAAACATTTAATTAAATATCCCCTGACCTCAGCAATGTTTTGGTCTACCAGACTAGTTCATCTACAGGAGCACTGACATTTTACATGTGTAGGAAAGTTATGCGACCTCGATGGGGGGAAAAAACGATCTCAGCCGTCTCACTCTCTGAGAATTCCCCCCCCTCATCAGGCCATCAAGCCGAGTGTGTGTGGTGTCCAGCTGGACCCCTTGCCCACGATTGCATAATTATTACAAGCACACTCTGTAATGCAGCCCTATAAATAACTGCGGAGAGTAGCGAGAACTCCCAAACATATCCTTGTTTTGTTTTCCAGTCGGGCTTTGCCAGGGAAATGTGCATATTGTCAGCTGTAGGCATGGCGAGGCAAGCAGCAGCAGCAGCAGCATTGGAACACTTTTTCCAGGCAACGGGATTTGGCCCTAATATGTCTGACATCCCTGCTCATTGTGCCCTGTGCCAGCTAGGGAGAACTCGTAGTAACGTCTGAGAATGGCAAGTTATTAATGAAATGAAAGGGAAAATCACACGGCTGTGAGGGGTTATGCAACTCTCGAGTCATTTTTAGTCAGCTGTCACTCAGAGGTTCGTTGAGTCGATAAACCCTTTTCACTTCCTGTGTTCAGCGTGTCGTTCGAGCTTAGCAACGTGGTTTTTATAAGAGCCTCCTCAGCTGCTTACCGGGAACTAGTAGTAGTACTAGAAGAGCGAGTGACAAAATGTACCTTTAGGTGCCTCAGGTTATAAATACACAGCCGTGTTTTCAGCTGGTTGGCTCCAGGGTTCAAATTGCATGTTGCATGCTGTGGCTGCCAAGGCACTAACTCCCCCTGAGGGGAGGGATCCAGTTCTGCACTCTGACGGAGAGCTTCGCCCTCCAGAGCGGTTCTCTGAATGGATCCGGTGAAAATCTAAACTAAGGTTCTACATGGAACCTTTTTATCATGCAAAGAACCATTGCCAAGAGCTGGGGTAGACAGTCCAGCTCGCTCCTGAGGCCGTCCTGTATAGAGAATCTCCTCTCTATCCCTGCTCCAAGCACACCTGATTGAGATTGGTCAGATTAAAACGCTCTGGATTAGTTGAACACACCTGATGAGTTCAGTCAGGAATGATGAGAAAGCTACAGAGCTGGAGGTGGGGAGGTTCCAGAGCGTGATTGAGAACCGCAGGCCTAGAGGGTTCTGGCCAAGACCGCTGGCTGGGTTGTGAGGGTGTTGCATGGTTACACTGTTCATCTTTCTGACCCTGTGACCTCTTTATCTGCAGCGGACGACGCCGGCGCCCAGGCGAGTTCTCTTCCGCACACAGCCCGAAGTGTTGCTCCTCTCCCTTCGCGAGGAGCTGGAGGGAGTCTCCCTCCACAATGGACACCCCGAGGAGGTGCGGACGAACGGGGAGACGCAGGAGGAGGAGGAGGAGATCCTGCAGCTGAGCTCCAGCTCGTCCTCCAGCTGGAGGAGGGAACACGGCAGGGGGGCCAGAGACAGAGGCCTGGCCAGGAGGTGAGGACGGGGGGAGAGGAAAGGAGAGAAAGGGGGGGAGAGGGGGAGGAGGTGGTGGAGAGAGGCTGAATGTATGGCGGATGATGGATTGTATTATCTCTATTCTGGACACGGTTGAGATTCAAGAACTGTAAGAATGCTTGTGATGCCATTTTGTGAAAAAGGACAAAGTGTTCCTGAATGGGAGTGTTTGTGAAGTGCTTATGTGTGCCCATTATTGATCTTGCTTTCCTTTTTTTCTCTTTCTTTCTGTCTTTCTCTCTCTCTCTCTCTCTCTCTCTCTCTCCCTCTCTCCCTCTCAGTGAGCCCCAGGAGCCTCTGTCCCGCCGCAGTCAGAAGAACAGGAAGGCCGAGCAGGAGCTACACGACATGTCTGAGAAACTCTCCCACCGTCTGGAGGAGCTGGACCTGGTATGTCCTCTACACTCACACACACTCCCACCAACCCACCCGCCCACTCACTCAGGACATGGGTTTAGTTGATATAGACTAGCAGCAATCCCTTGTTTGTTTGGGTTTCATTTACAATTTACTGCTACAAGTTAGCAATTGTGAAGTCACACATTTACAACTGTGAGAGAATGTTCCAGAAACATGCTCCATCTTACACTCCCATTTGCACTTTTTGATTCTGTCTGTGTGTGTGTCTGTGTGTCTGTGTGTCTGTGTGTCTGTGTGTCTGTGTGTCTGTGTGTGTGTGTGTGTGTGTGTGTGGGTGTGTGTGTGATCAGATGCTGAAGCGAGCTC
Source organism: Sprattus sprattus (assembly GCF_963457725.1). Classification (NCBI taxonomy): domain Eukaryota; kingdom Metazoa; phylum Chordata; class Actinopteri; order Clupeiformes; family Clupeidae; genus Sprattus; species Sprattus sprattus. The sequence continues at coordinate 36,732,581 of NC_137920.1, forward strand.
TTGGTGAGAGCGGTGAAGTGTGTGAGGAGGACCAGCAGTCCCACCACAGTGACAGTGTGATGGAGTGCCGGAGGCCTGGCAGACCCACAGGTAATTAAACCCCATCTCACAAAGCACTGACCACAGTGTTCCATACGGCACATACCTATGGAGCTAATCCTGTCCACCTGCGGACATTACATACCTACAGCATAAGACCACATCGGAATACTAAATCAGCCAAACGTATAGAGTTGCATTCAAGTTTCCAGCCATTTTAACTTCATAGTGTGTCCTCTCTTCTTCTGTTCCCACCCCTTAGATTTGCCCCTGACCAATGGGGTGACGCGCACACGCTCCCTCTCGCCCTCCCCTCCTCCCCCCACGCGGCGCTCGCTGCAGGCCCAGCTGGAGGAGGCTGCTGGACGAGACTCCAGACACCACATGGCCCGCACCCGCCGCAGGGAGCTACGGGAACTACACAGCCAGAGACGCCGGGGACAGGTCAGCTCACACACACACACAGACACACACACAGACACACACACAGACACACACACAGACACACACACAGACACACACACAGACACACACACAGACACACACACAGACACACACACAGACACACACACAGACACACACACAGACACACACACAGACACACACACAGACACACACACACACACACACACACACAGACACACACACAGACACACACACAGACACACACACAGACACACACACAGACACACACACAGACACACAGACAGACACACACACACACAGACAGACACACACACACACACACAGACACACAGACACAGACACACAGACACACAGACACAGACACACAGACACAGACACACACACAGACACAGACACACACACAGACACACAGACACACACACACACACACACAGACACACACACAGACACACACACAGACACACACACAGACACACACACAGACACACACACAGACACACACACAGACACACACACAGACACACACACAGACACACACACAGACACACACACAGACACACACACAGACACACACAGACACACACACACACAGACACACACAGACACACACAGACACACACACACACACAGACACACAGACACACACACACACAGACACACACAGACACACACACACAGACACACACACACACAGACACACACACACACAGACACAGACACACACAGACACAGACACACACAGACACAGACACACACACACACAGACACACACACACACAGACACACACACACACAGACACACACGGACACACACACGGACACACTCACACACACACTCACGGACACACACTCACACACACAGACTGCTGTACTGTACAGTGCAGTAACTCCTGGCTTATCATCTAGATCTAAAACACTAACTGTTATTACAGTTACTAATATAGCTCATGCTGTCCAAACAGAAACACCCATTCCTTGTTAAATTCACAAGAACTCGACCAGCTCAATTAAATAAACACCGTACACGGCTTGTGACGTTTTTGGAGGCCATCTTGGGAATGTATTCACACCCACCTCCCAAATATCATGCAGCCTCGTGCTCTGATGAATATGAAAAGCACTTAACGGAGTTTGGATGGAGGGTATGGCGAGGTCAGCAGGGTTGTTTGTGTTTCGCATAGCATCGTGTGTAGCATTGGCCACAGCATTAGCAATCAATAACGTGACAGGTGGTCTGGCATGTGCCTCACAGCTCTCCCTGTAATGGCACATTGGCCTCTGTTGGCTGCCATTAGCAGGGACCTGTGCCCAGTGTCCACTGGCGGTAAATGGGACCGACTGACCAGCATGTGCTTGTGCTGGGGGGGGGGTTCAAACACAGAGCCAAGATGGCAGCTGCTGAAGCCGGTTTCTTTTTTTTGCAGATGGTGGGCAAAGCCTACGAGGAGGAGCTGAAGAGGTACGAAGACGACGAGCGGGCAATCATGGCCGAGGAGAGATTACGAATGCATGAAACGGTGAGAGAGACAAACAGACACAGTATGACTTCCTTCCACAAGAAAATCCAAATCCATCCATTAAGACATAACATGAGCATACGGTCCACTGGCAGTCTGTCTGCTGCAGGAAGAGACGTTGAACTCCACTGCAAACTCGATGGGGGGAACTATATCTACTTAACATTAAACTGCTTCCAAAGATTGATCATTTCTGAAATCAGTCCAAGTGAAACCTCTGAATAGGTTTATCATTGATCAGCTATAGTTCAGGGAGTCAAGAGTAGATGAGAAATGGGCTCCATGCTTGAGTGCTTCTCCCCTCTCCTCGGCGGCCCAGTGGAAGTGCTCTGGCCCGGGCCTGCGCTTCACCTGCTGACAGTGGAACCCCTCATAAAACACACGCTTGTCACGAGCAATTTGGAGCTTACTAACGTTTTGACCCCAGGCCAGGGGAAGCTGGGATTGAATTGGATAGACTCCAGTGGGCAGTGGGCCATCTTACCTACTGTGCTGCCATAGCTCTCTCTCTCTCTCTCTCTCTTTCTGTCTTTCTCTTTCTCTCACTCTCTCTCTCTCTCTCTCTGTCTGGCGTTCTCTCTCTCTCTCTCTCTCTCTCTTTAATGAAGTTGGTTCTCTCTCTCTCTACTGACAGGAACGGGAGTTCAGGGAGGTTTTGAGGAAAGAGGCCCCTCGCAGTCCAAAGACAACAGAAGCCTGCAGCCCCAAGCCCTCCGTGTCCCAGAGCTCGTCCCGCACCAGACACCCGCCGTCGAGCCGCAAGCAGTCGCAGCTTCAGCCTCGCAAAGCTGCAGCCAGTAAGACGCCTCTCCTCCCTTACGCACAATACAGCACGTCTATGAAACTTCTATATCTGACACAAGAACCGTCATGTTATCCACATGTACTGAATGTGATGCTGTCCATCTTATCCGGTCAGCTCCACTTCAACATTGTTGTTGTTTTCTCCGCTTCCACTCACTTTTTCTCTTCCATCCATCCCTCTCTCTCTCTCTCTCATCTTGCCATCTCTCTCTCTCTCTCATCTCTCTCTCATCTCTCTCTCTTTCTCTCCTTCTCTCTCTTTATCTCTCCCCCTCCAGTGAAGTTAAAGGAGAATGACCTGCTGCCCACTCTAATGGAGGAGTTCCCGGGGCTGCATCTCTCCCCTCACGCCCTGGGCCGCATGTGGAAGCAGCAGCTGCGGCAGGTGGACCACCTCAACGCGCCCGAGAACCAGCGCAGCCACATCAAGCTGGCCAATCAGGTGAGGACCCCCCACCTCCCTCCCTCCCGCTCAGCTCATCAACAGTGTCACTGGCTCAATGACTCTCTATAAAGTCATTACATTCTGTAGGCACCAACGTCACTGTATACACTATCTAGACCCATAACCAGGATGACTCTCTATAAAGTCATTACATTCTGTAGGCATTTCACCTGTCCTTATGAATCTTAAAATAGAAGCTGACAGAGTGCTGTGAAGTTGGCATCTATTTGAAATTGATGAGAGGGTTAATTTTAAGTTCATTTGGATACATGTGGGATTTTGTGTAAGAAAACTGGGTCATGCACACTTGTACAGTGAGACGCCAGAGACTATATGACTGTTCCGTCCCGCACCACAGAACTATATAGTGTGTACTATCTAGTAGGGACAACAGATGTATTTGTGTTGAACTATATAGTGTGTACTATATAGTAGGGACAACAGATGTATTTGTGTTGAACTATATAGTGTATACTATTTAGTAGGGACAACAGATGTATTTGTGTTGAACTATATAGTGTATACTATTTAGTAGGGACAACAGATGTATTTGTGTTGAATTTGAAGATGGTGCTAAAAGTAATTGGCTCAAAAAGCTGTTTTGCATAGTGTTGCTCTAATGAAGTCTGTGCCTGTTAGGTGGAGGAGGCACAGAAGAAGCACGACCTGTTAATAGATATCATCCGCAAAGAACAGGAACACAACCGCAGACTGGTGAGTACCGCTCACACATGAACACACCTATACTCTCACCCAGACACTCTAGAGACCGCACTGAACACACCTATACTCTCACCCACACACACTCTAGGGACTACACTGAACACACCTATACTCTCACACACACACTCATGAACACACCTATACTCTCACCCACACACTCTAGGAACCGCACTGAACACACCGAATCCTTTGGAAGTGGAAGAGTAGTATGACACTCTGTACCCACTTTTTCACTTCTCTATCTATCTATCTATATCTCTATCTCTATCTCTCTTTCTTTCTTTCTTTCTTTCTTTCTTTCTTTCTTTCTCTCTCTCTCTTTCTTTCTTTTTCTCACTCTCCCCAACTCTTTATCTCTCTCTCTCGCTCTCCCTGACAGAAGGACCAGAGGGAGCGTGTGCAGCAGCAGAAGTCGGCTCAGAACAAACTGCGAGAGCAGCGGCAGCAGGTCGCCCGCGCCAAGAAGTACTTCAGCGACTACCACCTGCAGCTGCGCTCCCGCCTGGCCAGGGCCCGCACGCGCGAGGAGAGGGTAGGTCTACGCACACAGGCCTTAACACACCACCTATCTGTCTCCACACACACAGGCCTTAACGCACCACCTATCTGTCTCCACACACACAGGCCTTTACACACCACCTATCTGTCTCCACACACACAGGCCTTAACGCACCACCTATCTGTCTCCACACACACAGGCCTTAACGCACCACCTATCTGTCTCCACACACACAGGCCTTAACCCATCATCTGTCTGTCTTAACACACACACAAACAGGCCTTAACACATCACTTCATCTGTCTGCCACTACACAAACATGCCTGCGTAAGCATATGAATGCAGTGGGGGCGTGGTGACCCTTTATGCCACCTAATATCATATTGGCACCATTCAGTGATTAGTCCTTACCCACATGTAGCTGTTACTGACATAAAGAAGACTCCTCTGCTCCTATCAAGCTGCTGTGCCGTTGCAGAGTCTGATGTTGTGTTGGGCCACATTCCTCCTCTGTGTTTAGTCTACTCTCTCCAGCCCTGAGTTGGTAGTGTAGTGGAGCTCACCCCGTTCCTCTCCTCTCCCCCCCCTCTCCTCTCCTCTCCATCCCCCCTACTCCACAGCTGTTTAAGCAGATCTTCGAGGAAGGCGTGGAGGTGCAGAAAGCTCGTCTGAGGGAGGACCGCGCCTACGCCAAAGAGCAGCGGCAGGAGAACCAGCGGCGCCACCGCACCGAGCTGGAGGCCATGGAGAACTACTACAAGGACCAGGTACGCTCACTCTGGCAGAGCAAATACAGTCTGGCTCCTGAAGAGAAGGCCCATTAGAAACTAGTCAATCCTCACTCCCACACCTCCAGGCCTAGATGCAGCCTCGGGGAGTCTGACTGCTCTGGGCTGCCCTGAACACAGTGGCAGTCTCCCCCTCAGATCAGGTGTTTTAGGTTGGGAAGAGATCCGTGATTGTTCCGATCTCTCCAGAGGGAATTGGAATTTCAAGTACTAGGATCCCAATATTGAAGAGGAAGTGATTTTAAGGTGTAGTGCTACAAATCCAGGCTTGCAGACTTTTGGAAAAAAATCTCCCTCTGCAGTTAAAGATTTGCCCTTTTTGTGTCTGTGTGTGTGGTTTGAGTGTGTGTTTGGGTGTGGGTCTGTATTATGGAAAATCGGATAATTTGATCTGGCCTCACTGAAGTGGAGGGTGATTTTTGGAAATGATGACTGATCTTAGGAAGTTGTTAACTTTTCCGGCGCGCGATGTTCCAGGAGGGGAAAAGTTCTTCAGGACTTGAAGCCAATGCAGGCACCACTTCATTTGTGCAGTTGAACGCATTCTCATGTTTTCCGCCTCCTCTGGGGGCTACACAAATGACTAGAGAAGTGTTCAGGAACAATATAGGATTTAGGTTGGATACATAGTATGTTTATACGGAAGGCTGCTGTGGAAAACAAAAGTTGAGGTTTTGTTTTGTTCCGTCTTTAATAATTGAGGTCGAGTTGTGTGAAATGAGCAAAGTACAGCTGCATTCTCCTCACGTCTCACTTTGTTTCATTGCGTCTCATTGGGTCTCCTCTTTTCTCCCAGATGTCGTTGCTGGCTGAGACTCTCGCTCAGGAGCGCGAGGAGATCCAGGTGCGGAAGAAGGCCCAGGAAAAGGTGAGGTTCTAGTTCTTGGGTTCCAGGTACCAGTTGGCCCTTAGCTCGGCCCGCTGAAACAGGATCCGGGGCCGGCTTGGCGAGCTCTCGAGGAAAAGATCCTCCACTGCATAATGCATGACCTGTAACAGCGAATCTGATGTGAGTGGTGTAGTCGTGGTGGTCACATAAGCCACAGCGCGCAGTAAATGTTTAATGCAGCAGGCCACCATCGATCTGGCACACCAGTAATGTGGTCTTCTACGACTGTGTGGCTAACAGCTTGCATTTGCTGTGTGGCCGTGCTGCAGAAGCCCATCCCAGAGAATATGTTTTTAGTCCCATGGATGGAGAGCGAGGGACCAGAGTGACAACATTGTTACTGCCTTTCACCATGTTGATCACTCCTCTTCTCAGAACTGTGTGCCAGGAAACTCAACCCAGAATAAGGGGCTCCACATACTGTGACATAATAATTATAATAATAATAATAATGCATTTGATTTGTAACACACTCTTCATTCAAAAGAATCTCATAGTGCCATACATACATACATACAGTATGGACGACCTGAAAGCTGGATATGTGCCTGATCATTACTATGCCCTACGGCTATTGTGCACGTGACCAATTGCAAGTGTGTATTTTTAATCTCGTGTGTGTGTGTGTTTTCTGGCAGGCCTTACAGAAGCTTAAGCGGGAGCTGCGAGGCAAGATGGAGCGTGAGATCGGTGAGCTGCAGCGCATCATCGTCCAGAACGACGAGGACGACTACTTCCGCGACCTGGAGGCGGAGCGACTGCGCAGCCGCCTGCAGATGGCGTCCTTCCAGTACAACACCAGCTGCCTGCACTGACCTCAGATCAGACAGAACTGATCCCAGCGTGACTTCACGGTTGATTGTAATGCGTTGGACCTTGGGGGTGTGTGTGTGAGGAGGGTGTTTTCAGTGAATATGAATGGTACAGACACAAAGGTGGGCCTTGGTTTTTTAAGGCTGAAGCGGTGTCCAAGCACACACACACATCCACCCACCCACCCACAAACACACACACACACCCACCCACATATACACCACACACACACACACCCTTCTGCTGCTAACTCCGCTAACGCCACCTTTCCCTCAACTCTTCCAACGGTTGTCCACCGTTAACCGAAACATTTTTTATTTATTGTGTTTTTGTTTTTAAGAAGAAAATTGTGTCCTTTTTGAAAAAAAGAGAATAGTCTGCGTTTTGTTCCAGTGGTGTCTTGTGTGTGGTGGGGATGGATGAGAGTGCATGTGAACTCGTCTTCCGCATGGGCCAACAAGGACCACTGAAAGATGCAACACTAATAATGTGTCACTAAAAGATCCTTATTTAATTGTATCCATGCCTTTTAAAAACAACAAAAAATTAACAATGATATGCTGGATTGTTTTTCTCTGGTGTCTTGAACTCTGTTTGAATTGGAGATGGATGGATGAATGAATGAATGAATTTTATTTATGAAACCGGTGTTGAAGTCTTTTGTTATAATCTGTGTTTTTTTTTTTTTTTTCGACCATCAGGGGGCGCAGTGGAGTAACTCTTGGTTTTAGCATTCCAGGCTTGATTTACACCAAGCCGAATCGAGTGCAGTAGGACATGAGTTGGTCCATAAGCGAGGATGCTTAGTGTTTCAGAAAAGCTAAGGCAGGTGAAGACCTTCTGAGTAGTTGCTACACTGTCCCAGAAAGTAGCTTTGCAAATGTGGAATACCAGTTTATTAATATATGTGTAATCCAGTGAAGCAAAATCCAAGTTCCCAATTTATAAGCCTTACAAATATAATAAGCCTATACAAATAATATACGACGTGAAATCATTCAGGATGCCGTGGCCATGACCAGTACCTAACATTGTCGTATTTAGGGTGATGTTATCATATATATATGAAGTATCATATATAAATATGAAGATGATGTGTAGACTATTTCAAGAATTAACATGTGAAATCACGAGCACGAGTGTTCCTGAGTAGCCTACTCTTTCCAGTAAAGTGATGAATCGCACTTTACACATTCTGACCATTCATGCATTAGGATAGTATGCAGTAGGCTAAACATTTTAAAATGACCAGACAGAACAGAAACTAGAACAGACAGCACTAGGTAAGGTAGGTCATTCCACCACCGAGGTACCATGAATGAAGAGTCAATGGACACTCATCAGAGGAGCGAAGTGGTCGAAATGGTTAAAAGCACTGAATTATGCATTTGAACAAGATGGTCGAGTGGCTGTCCTACAGACTAGGATAAGGGATTTAACCTTAATTCTGGCAGCCACAGTGGGCCAGCGAAGTGTGACTAGCAGAGGAGAACGTGGCTGATCATAGACCAATGGTGTGGCTACACCCCGAATCACCTTCCACGGTTTAACTACATGCAGTGTGCAGGCCCGTTACATTTGAGTTACAATAGTGTAGTTTAGAAATAACTAGTGCCTGAACACGAATTTGGGTGGCATATTGTTTGAAATATGGGTTGATCTTCTAATTATTGAGTATAAACCGCTAAGACCACGAGACAAGAAGCTAGATGCTCAGAGAAATTAAGTTGGCCAGTAAGTCTTACACCGAAGTTGTCTGTAAACTATTACATTTCAAAAGTAACATTCCCATTCCCTGCCTATAACATAACGTAGGAATACGGACAAACTGAGTAATTTCTTACTGGAAGATGACTAAACCGTTAGTCGGGTATTTCTGTCCTATGGAGATATCAAGAAGTTATCAAATCACCCAATTCCATCGCCTAGAATTGCAGCAAACTTAAGTATTACGGCACTGCAACCTGAGGTATAGCCTACGGTTCCACTCAGATCACTGCATGCCTACTAGAGTGTGGGCTAATTTGTTAGGCTAAATTAAATGCGTCCATCTTAACACAAAAATGACTGTTTAAACTTGATGGGAGAAGGCCCAGCTAAGCAACAAAAGCAAATGGACTGTTAATTCTGCTTATTCTCCACAGGCGCATTTGTAGCCCTCAATGCTAAGACGATGGTGCTTGTCTGCCATAAAAGAACACAAAGAGACGGCGCATGTTTATTAAACAGGTTTGCTGCCAGTTGCGAACAGCATGGCCTTTATTGCTCATCTCTGCAGGGCTACAGGAGACCGATTCCCCTAAATTGGACTTTATGTACAAGTGTGTGACAATGTGAAAGCATACAAAACAGCCACGTAGGACTAACACACTGTAATAATAAATACAAAATGAGTCCAATGGAAACCAAAATGATTAAAATACAAAAAGAAAAGGAGGATGAACAGGTGGCTTGACATGAGTTTTGTCGCTTAAAAATTAGTCAAAAACACATTTACATAAGCGCAACGAAGGCCAACTCATCACACAAACACTCAAGAACAAAGTAAAAAGACTCATAGTGTGTTGCATTACCAGCTAACTGTACCAGTTAGCCTTAAAGATAACAGATACATTTGCCATGCTACAGAGGATGCATTTCCATTAGCCACAAAAAAAAACAAAAAAAAATTACTTTTGATACGGAACAAAATCACCCCAACAATCGGCGATGATGCAGAATGAAGACTTTCATGATTACGGCTAACTGTTAAAAGCACAAAAGAGCTGTATGTGTGTATTGGACATGTTAATGTGTTATAATAACTATACAAAAGTCAGTAAATATGAAAGTTGCTCGTTATTGCTGAGCAACTTAAGTCTCTGTGTGCAAAACATGTATGTATATATGATGATTTTTTTTTCGCTTTTTTGAAAATGTTCTTCTTTTTTAAGTTAAATTAAAAGTAAGTCATGATCTGCATATGAACAATAACGTATACTGTACAAAGCACCATTTCAGGATACTTCCTTTGCATTATCAAGGGGCTGTAGCTGAAGTCCAAGTAGGCAAGAGGGGAGTCGTCTTCTCTTCCTTTCAATGCAAATATCAAGAACAGTCCATGGTCATCGATTGCTATAGACAGGCCGTTACAAAAGAACCAAGGGGGCGCTGCAAAGACATGAGAATGCAAATAAATAAAGCAGGTCCAAAAATGGCCCTTTACATGCATGTGCTGGATTCTCCGGGGCAGAGGGGTCCAGTGCCAGAACACACAAGAGTTTCAGGGTGAACGTGTTCATCACCTGGGGTACTCTTCTGGAGAGCCAATGAGTTACCAGACCATGGCAGGTGACGGCATCAATGGTTCAAGTCTCATCCAACGTATTGGGACAGAGCAGGGTTGTTGTTTTTTTTTTTGCTCCATCACTTTTCGTTGCCATGAGGAGTTTTTAAAAAGAGACCGGGGCAATTCAGTCCTCCGTGAACTTAGGGACAAGGCCGAGTTTTCCATGCATTCTCTTCAGAGAGGGGCGTCACAGGACAGACTAGGTAATTCCCTTCACAACCAAGACATGCAACCAGAGCTGGAGACTCATTCTACCGTCATTACAAACATAAGCTTCACACAAGCAAGAAAACAAAATATATATAATATCTCTCTCTAAAAGCCATCACCTGAGTATGTAGCGTGAGGTCTGTGTTATACTAAGACAGAATAGACAAGCCATATACAAAATATATATGTATTTGTACATATATACTCTAAATTACAGGTATATATATAGATATAGATATATATCCAAGTATATTTCCAATGCAAGATAACAGGGATAAATTCTGGCATCAGGTCGTATTTTGTAATGAATATGAACGCATCTCCTGCCTGCCAAGTTTCTAAAGTGCTCTAGAGTTGCAAGGAAAAATAAAACGTTCCTGCCTTTTATAACTGGGATGTTGCGCAGAAAAAAATAATCACACTCTCCTTCTACACTCTGTCTGTAATGAGAAGGCTTTCTTGGGGGGTGGGGGACTGATAGTTTCCTAGACCTGGTCAGGAGCCCTTCCCTAGAGTGAGGTTTATCTCTGCATAGTCGGTGCTAACGTTCCAGCAGGGACCCTCGGCAACACTCCAACTAGCTAGCACAAAAAGTGGTCACACACACACACACACACACACACACACACACACACACACACACACACAGAGAGACAGAGACAGAGACAGAGACAGAGACAGAGACAGAGACACACACACACACACACACAGTAGGCTATGAGGTGGTGGAGTAAGCCAAGAATAAAAACTCATCTAATTTCACTCCAGTTTAAAAAAAATCTTGAAAGACCACTTTACTGACATCAACCATATCCAGTACTGGCTCATATAGTTTTGCAATACACATTAACGCTCGCTATGAAAAGATCCTTTGGAGAGACATGTTATCTAAACACACAAGCTTAGTACGAGCTGGCCAAGCGGCAAAATAAACCCTGCATCGTCGCACATGACGACTCAATCCAAAATAGAAGTATTATTGTCAAACCATGATGGCAGGTCTCGCCGACTGTTGGATAGCAGCTACGTACGTTGTCTCCAGACAGACCACAGTCTAAAGTCCAGAGACAACAGTTCGGAATTTGAGCTCCACTTAAAGGATCTCCGGCTGTACCCTCTCAAGTCCCTGTCCTTGGGAACGCTCTCCCACACTCTTCGGCGTTCCAAAGGGAAGGAGATGAGCTGGTGCTGCAACCCTCTTCATCTTAACTCCACCCTCCAACTACACAACACATAACAACAGAGGTGATCCTACATGATCTATGGCATATAAGGACCACATAAGGGAATAGTGAACACAACAAAAATAATTAAAATATTATTTACTCCTATGCAAGAATTGGCAGGTCTCAGTAGGATGCGAGAAACACATGGATCGTGTTTCTATCGGCAAGAATGTCGGCAGTATGGCTCTGGCCTCTGTTGGCGAGTGCTAGCTTCTCTGTGTGTCGGTGTGTGTGTGTGTGTGTGAGTGTGTGAGTGTGTGAGTGTGTGAGTGTGTGAGAGTGTGAGAGTGTGTGTGTGTGTGTGTGTGTGTGTGTGTGTGTGTGTTGTCTGCATATGCATAGGATATGACATCGTCTGGGCCTTAGCTAGACTGTTGCAGAGGCTGGTGGTGAAACTGATGATGATGATGATGCACGATGAGGTCATGTTCACCTCAATGGCCAGGTCACATGGTGCGGGAGCGAGGACAGCTGGACTGCACTGAGCCACACAGGGCTTTCTGGGAAACGGTCTTTTCTGGGGACCTGTCTTATCTGAGGACCTTTCTGGGCGACTCTGCAATCAGCACCAGGGACTACTCAAGTTCAAATGCAGTCCAAGACTAGCCAGAATGACGCATATGCATGTACATTTATCTTTTCTTTCTGCCTCGATATCTCAGTAGGACTCGAACCGTTTCCTCCCACACAGACGCAAGACCTGGGCATATGCTCATTTAGATTAAGATATGGTTTTAGATATTTTCCCCAAAGACATCACAAGCACACAGACACATACATACACACACACACACACACACATACATATGTGCACACATACTGTGCTGCTTTCCCTTATTTGAATTCACTAAAATAGTTCAACTATCCTGGCAGACCAAAGACAAAAATCAACAGAAAAAAAAGCGTAAAACTAAACAAAAATCCGTGATACTTGCAGGTTTTCAAGGTTCAGAAATAAATCAAGTCCTTAGCAGCTGAGAAGATGTTTGAATAAAAAAAAAATCAACAGAAAACATCATCTAAATATAGGAAGAACGGAGCAAACACCCTCCCCATTCACACACAAACTAAAAGTAATAATAGTAAAAAAACTAAAACAAACAAACAAACAAAAAACAAACAAACAAACAGGGTGAATAGGCAAGAGTGTTCTTCGTGGTGAGCCTCCCATCCTCTGCTCTGGAGCGAGGCCAGCGCTGGTGGAGAGACGCATGGCTGCTGTTGCTGCTCCAGGAGACTCCTGAGGGGGCCGGTGGCTGTATGGAAGGGCAGCCCTGAGGCCCAGACTCCCCTCTCTCCTTTCCTCCATCTCTCCCTCCTTCCCTGTCGTTTTTGTTCGTCTGTCTGTCTGTCTGTCTGTCTGTCTGTCTGCGTGTCTGTGTGTGCCGCTCTCGTCCGTCTGCCCTGTCACTCCACGGCGAAGCCGCACGTCTCCTCGATGGCCGTCAGCAGCTTGTCGTATAGCTTGTCATAGTGCTCGTACTGGGGAATGTCAATCCGGTTAAAGCTGGAGGGGAACAAGAGGAGGAGGAAGAGGATGGAGACATGAGGTAGAGATGAGAGGGTGGAAGAATGGAGAAGGAGGAGAGGGAGATGATTAATTATGAAAAATAAGCCATGGCAGGTTGTTTCACTGTGATTGCTTTGTGTGTGTTGTACTGTGAACAACAGGATGGGGCAATTGCTCTGTTAGCTTGGCTTTTTCCCCCCTCCCAGAGTTTAACACGGATTTAAAACTTGCATGTTGCAGAAGACATCACGTGGCTTAATAAAACCACAGGAGCTCGCGACACAGCAATGGGGCTTAACCTGTAGCGCAGGTTTAGGTTGAGTGTTGGATCACGCAACCTCATAACTGCCATTAGAGGTCGCTTTCTGTGTGAATTTAAACCTAATGTGTTGATGGTTTAAGGAGAGATTAAGACGATTTCCACCCAGAATTAGACAGATATTCCATCCATTACACAGATGGCAGGCTTGCATGAATTTAGTACCCATGTAGGCTCATGTAGTCTTTAGGGACTACTTTGACTGAGAATGAAATGCTACACAAGCCTAATACTTTACATTGACAACCTAGACTAACGTAACCATAGGCTAGTTTCTCCGCTCACGAAAAGAGACACGCTTTACTCACCATGCGTGCACCAAGCTCCACTGTTTATATTTATTCAGGGCCATTTGATTTTATGACATTCAAACACAAGTCACATTTGTCTAGGCTACAGTCAATCTGAGGATCCCAAAATGAGAAGGCTTACTGCGGTTAAACTATATTTAGCCTTATATTTTCTTATATTGATTCCAAAGAATAGATTGTGGTTAACCAACATGGCAATGCTGACAGTTATACTCTTTATTTATAGAAGAAAAATCTCGCATTTGCTGGAGGATCCAATATTGACTGTATTAATAGCCTATATGCATTTGAATAATAGCATATGGACTGGATTTGCACCGATCTAACTTTGTTAATGATATTATTAAGTTTCGTATCATTGAACGGTTTGGATATTGTAGTTCTGGCTTCCAGACAGTTTAGCAGTTTATTAGCTAAAACAAAGCTTTTCTTTACACAGGAATCATGTTCAACTTAGCTTAGCTGCGTGTTAAACCCTGAAACTCCCGGTTTAAGGAGTACAGTTCTACAGCGCAGCTAAGCTAGCCGAACGCTAACTCGCAGAGAAAATGCCCCATAGAAATGATAAATGATTGTGGTACAAATTTCATAATAAACATTTTAGTACTTATATCCACAGGGAGAATAAGCAACGGTGGCACACATTTCATCTAAGACATTTAATTGCGTGGTGTTTCGAAACTTGGTAATTCAGGAGAAATGAACGTGGATTCGGGCAGATCTGTGAAACTATTGTGATACATGGCACAGGCCTAATACAGATGTACGTATGTAGAGCTTGGACTAGGCTAATCATGGTCTACTCCACTCCACCAGTCCATCACTCACTGAGGAGAGGGTTGCCATAGCGATGTGTCAGTGTGCAAACATGTGGCGTGTGTGAGGCAGACGTGACTCACCAGGTGTGGGCCTTGGGCAGGTTGTTGGTGTTCGCATCAATCTGATGGATGGTGAACTGCCTCGGTCCTGCAGCCCCTGGAGTCACACACACACACACACACACACATATATAGATAAACAATGCGGTCTCTGCCTTGCACTCAAACACACACACAAAATCACTAAAACACACACACACACACTCACAGAGTTCTAGGCACCTCTTCGGCACTTACTCATTTGATATGCAGACTCATAAATCAAGACAGACCTCAAACTTCCACACCTCCTTTCTCACACACACACACACACACTCTTCCTCCCCCCCCCCACACAGCCCAAGCTGATATTATATGACACGATGGTCTGCAGCCTCCATAGCGTTCCAAAAACATCTCCTTGCCTGTATATTTTCCCAGCAGACAGACATAGAATCATAGATGTATATGCCTCCGCCTCCACTATGGTTTAACAGAGCTGACCTACGCAGACCATGACAGACCGTACAGGCCTCCATTGTACTTGGTGTGTGTGTGTGTGTGTGTGTGTGTGTCTGTCCTGTGGTGACACACACACACACAGAGACACAGTCAGACTGTCTGGGTTGCTGAGTGGAAAGCCACTGACCTCAACCACAGCTAAGTCCGAGGCACTGCAGGGTAATCCTGGGATATCGATGTGCACGCATACGGACACACCAACACACACACAGAGCCATTTGCTCTTCCCCCTTATATAGCAGAGGGAGAGTGGAGTCTCGGTTCATCGTCTCACACAGACACTCAATCATGGCTTCAGTCAAACATACACCATACAGTCACACACACACACACACACACACACAAACAAACTCAATACAAACACACACACACACACATTAACACACCCCCCCATTCACCTTGCACAAAGATATCCACAAGAACAGGTGCATTCTTCTGAACACATGCCGTCTTTCACAGACACATGGAGACACACACACAGCTTGTATAAACACACTTCCACAGATACATAAACACATACAGACATTTCACACACCAAGAGATCATTCATGACATTCACAGGCTTTAAATGTGCACAAAACAAAGGCACACACACACTCATCAAAGAGACTGTAAGCACACACACACACACACACACAGAGAGAGAGAGAGAGAGAGAGACACACTGGCACACTCACACTCACCTTGTAGCGCCTTGAAGCCCTGCAGGGGAACTCTGGAGGAGCCGGTGACGAACTGCAGCAGTCGGGCGCGTCGCTCCTCGTCGAATGACTCCACGGCGCTCCAGAACCACTTCACACAGTTGCTCTCGGTCGTGCAGTGCTTGAGCCGCGTGTGCGACCTCCAGTCGTGGATGTCTATCTTCCCCAGGCCACACACAATCAGCTGAGGAGAGGAGAGGAGAGGAGTTAAGAGCTTACAGTGGAACTGGTCAGACAACATCAGACAGACACGGCCAACACTAATACATCAACAGATTCATAGCGAGAGAGTCAGACGGGCACACGGACAGGTTAAAACAGGAGTTACAGAGATATATACACTCCGGTAGATAGATCGGGTGATGGTTGGATAGACAAACAGACATTTATATGGACAGAAAGTACATAGAGAACATTCAGAACAACATCTTCGCACACATTCCCCTTTCATTAAAGGTTGGCTACAGTTCCACTGTGAATTCTTCTATTCTTTATAGATCCAATCCAAGACTTGTGTTGAACACATGGAACGCTTCACCTAGTTTAACACCTTGTCCATGTTACACACAGCTATATTTGTTTACATTTTATTCTCCTACTGTACTGCAGGCTCGTGTGTGTGTGTGTTTGTGTGTGTGTGTGTAGCAGGTACCTCTAGCTCTTTCTCATCAAAGGCCTTGAGCAGGTGCTGTGGGATGACCTCATTGAAGCCCTTCTGTAAGGCCAGGAACTGAGCCTCAATGCCGTGCAGGAACCTCCAGCTGACATACAACCTGCGGACCCACCAAACCCCACACACACACACACACACACACACACACACACACACACACAGTCACACAGACACACACACAGACACACACACACACACACACACACACAGACATTAGCACATGTCACCACTCAGAAGACGCTTCAATCAAACCCCACGATCACTCCAATGAAGGAGAGTGTTTTCGGATGTCTGGAGTTTTTAGATTTGACTGTTGGAACACATCGACTATTTCTTAAATACGACACCTATGAGACTGACAGTCAAGGTATTCATCGGAAGATTCATGATTTCTCTTAAATGACTTGAGTTTGAGGTTTCTGGAATGGCACAGTTCATGCTCAAAAATGTCCTCACTTCACCAAACACTTAAGAGTACTAAGGCTGGAGAAAGCACAGACACTAGAGACGCTTACTCCAGACATAGCAGAAAGTTCCCAAGTTCCCCCGTGTAAATCGACCGTGACTGATCGTGGATCAGCGACTGGGCTGACGGAGCAGAGGCCTCCATGTAACCAGCGGTCACTCACCTGACATACTCCTTCTTGGTGTCCTCGCTGACGGGCACGCTCTTGCCGTTGGGCTTGAGCTCGTGCTGGATGATTTCACCGTAGGCGTTGTGCTCCACGCAGAAGGTGTGGTCCAGCACGCCCGTGATGTCATTGTCCCTGTCACACAGACACACAGTCACACACACACAGTCACAGACACAGCCACAGACACACACACACACACACACACACGTACAGAGGAGGAAGGGGTTGAAAAATGGAGTTCGTAACGGGCCCCGGGTTGGTCTGATGAGTTCTTCCTCAGTTGTGGTTTTAGTGGATGCATGTGTGTCATAGCAGGTTCCTGTTTGAATACGCCTTGAAGTATTTGTGTGTGTGTGTGTGTGTGTGTGTGTGTGTGTGTGTGTGTGTGGGCATAGCTTGCGTCTTTACAGGTTCCTGTGTGAATATGCCTCGAAGTATGTGCGGAGTGTGTGTGGGCATTGCACATAGCATGCATCTTAACGGTTCCTGTGTGAATAAGTCTTAAAGTGTGTGTGTGTGTGTGTGTGTGTGTGTGTGTGGCACGTCCAAGCGGGTTCCTGTGTGAATAAGCCTTGAAGTTATTGTGTGTGTGTGTGTGTGTGTGTGTGTAATGCTTTACTGGTAATTGTTCTTTATCTGATCCAGATTTGAGTGTCTGGTCTTTATAAGCCACTGACGGCATGTCTGAATAGTTGTGTGCGAGGAATCATTACTCCTCTGTGTATTAAGTGTGTGTGTGTCTGAGAAATTGTGTTTGGATGGTGGTACACATGTCTTACAAGCTGGAGCGAGTGAAAAGACTATGTTTGTTTTAGATGAACCAGTAAGTGTTTCAAAGAGCTTCTATATGTCTAACGGATGAGTGTATGCATATGCGTAATATAACAAGTGTGTGTGTGTGTGTGTGAGAGAGTGTGTGTGTGTGTGAATGGGTGTGAATGTGTGTGTGTGTGAGAGTGTGTGTGTGTGTGAATGGGTGTGAATGTGTGTGTGTGTGAGAGTGTGTGTGTGTGTGTGTGTGTCTGTCTGAGAAAGTGTGTTTGGATGCAAGTGTGTGTGGTGCACATGTCTAACCACTAAGTGCATCTAAAAGCGTAACATAACAAGTGTGTGTGTGTGTGTGTGTGTGTGTGTGTGTGTGTGTGTGTGTGTGTGTGTGTGTGTGTTCACGCTCATCTCGCACACTCACAGGATCCAGACGAGGCTCTTGTGCAGGTCGGGGTCGACGGACTCCATGTCGTCCAGGGTGATGGGCTTGCCCAGCAGCTGCTTGTAGAAGGGCAGCGTGAAGCCGCCGTCGATGTAGTGGCCGTGGAACACTGCCATGCCCATGATCCGGCCCACAAAGTGGAAATACGACAGGTGCTCCTGGTGGGGAGGAGGAGATGGGGTGGGGGGGGGGGGGGATGGATCAGATTCTAAGGCGGTCAGAGATCTTACTCACTGCTAACTGGCAGCTGGCCTACTTACAGTGGAGCAGGCAGAACGTATGGAGAGATATCTGATCTGCTCCTGTGGTCCTACTGTGTGTGTGTGTGTGTGTGTGTGTGTGTGTGCGCTTCTGTGTCCCTTATACGCACAAGCACAGACATAGAATGTGAGGTTGTTTATATATGTGAAAGTGTGTGTGTAAAGCCTGTGTTTGCTTGTGTGAGAGAGTGTGTGACAGAGAATGCAAGCTTTTATCTTATGTACCGGTATGTGAAAGTGTTTTTGTGAAGAGGATGAATATATGTGTGTGTGTGTGTGTGTGTGTGTGTGTGTGTGTGTGTGTGTGTGTGTGTGCATTTGCTTACCGGATTGACAGCTGAGTCAGGGTTGATCTGCAGGGTGTAAATGTCATCCCTGGAGTACTGGAAGAGGCCGTAGTATGGGTTCAGCATCTCATGAGATAAAAGATACAACCACTCCCTACGACACACAGAGAAAACAGAGAGAGAGAACCAGGGAGAGAAATTAGAGATTAGAATGGCTGGATGGATCCTGACCATGAATAAAATGGCCATACACAAAGATGTGAATGAAGGCCGGTGAAATTTTGTGTGACACAAATGTGGGTGGTGTACCTGGCAACCCCGCCGTAGTCCAGGCCTTCTTCTCCTCGGAACTTCACCATCAGTCTCTTCCACAGGTCCTTCGGCCTCATCTTCATCACCTGCCGGTATGACTCCTACACCAGACACACACCACGAGACACAGACACAGACACGTCAATTATTTCTTAAGTGGATGTGGTTTGATCATTCTTACGATATGATCTGATGCAACAGCTGATCTGCAGTGCGATGAGTCACGTAGCTTTCAGTAATGTGAGTGATGACAAACTGATGTTTACCCTCCGCCGAACGTCTTACTGGAGATTTCATAAACAAAAGCCTACGGTTCATCACCACAGAAATTACCCCACAGTTTCGGTTCTTGGCAGCAACCTAATGCAACACTCCTAGTTTCAGCTTCGCAAATCTGTCTGCACCCTTTCACTCTGAATACAGGTCAGTAGTTACCACCCGTTCACTCTGAATACAGGTCAGTAGTTACCACCCGTTGACTCTGAACACAGGTCAGTAGTTACCACCCGTTCACTCTGAATACAGGTCAGTAGTTACCACCCGTTCACTCTGAATACAGGTCAGTAGTTACCACCCGTTCACTCTGAATACAGGTCAGTAGTTACCACACGTTCACTCTGAATACAGGTCAGTAGTTACCACAGAATATGACCCAACCTGAAAGTTCCTCCTGAAAAGGGCCCAGGCTGAAAGTTACCCCCTAAAAAAAACATTCTGCCTGTAAGTTCACCCCTAAGAACACTCTGACGTATAGTTCCCCCCCCCCCCCCCCCCCCCAAAACACTCAGAGCTGGAGGCCCAGTGGAGAACAGGGAGAGAGAGGGGGGGGGGGGGGTGCCGGAATGTACCAGCAAGCATGATCTCATCTCATCCCCGGGAACGCTGGTCTCTCCTTTGAGAGGGGGAGAAGAAGAAAGGGAGCGTGAACGAGTGTGGGTTACGTAACAGCTGGCGCCGAGCGGGACCGAGAGCGGCGTGGGTCCTGCCACTGCAAACACAGGACCGGGTCGAGCCAACAGCGGGCAGCCTCCACGCCATGGCCGTGTTCTCCCCACCAGAACCCTGCTGCACTGGAAACTACAGCGCACCGCTGGCACACACACAAACACACACACACACACACACACACACACACTCGCTGTCTCTTACACTCTCACACACACACACACACTCTCTCTCTTAAACTCAACACAGAGCCACACAACCACGCATACACACCTTACACACCATGCACATAGGCTCACAAGCTCACCTTAACACACATACACACTTTGATGCCCATACAAATACAGAGCCGTGGTTTCGGACGCCTTTCAAGAAGACAGCATTCCCCTACTCTTTTATGGAATTTCTCTGCGGCTGTCACATTTGTCAATGAAGTAATATATTTGTTTTATTGTGTGACTTGAACTTCGCCAGTTATGGAGCTCAAGCTGGGCCAAGCTTACCCCTCTCTCTCTCACTCTCTCTCACTTTCCCTCCCTCTCTCTCTCTCTCTCGCTCCCTCATTCACTCTTACTTTTGCTTTCTCCGCCTCCCTAGCTGAAATCATCCAGCAGGAATGCCCCCGTCTTCCAGACCCAGATGCCTGAGCAGAGGCAGAGCAGCTGAGAGGCTTCTTCTCTGAGGGAGCCAAACTGGGACAACTGAGGGTGTGTGTGTGTGTGTGTGTAGGCAATCTTCTGGTTGTAGTGCAGGTAGTGTGCATCATCATAAAGGGGTGCACTGGGATCAAACGTATGACACTGTTCTTGTCCAGTGGAGAGACAGGAACACGTAATTATCAATTTGTGCATAGTAAAGTAAGCGTGTAAGTGTGTGTAATGTGTGTGTAAGTGTGTGTGTCACCCAAATGATAATCAGCACGTGTATTTTAAGGATTTAAGAAATATATGTAAGAAATATATGTAAGAATATGCAAGTTATATGCAAGAAATATAATTGCGACCTAGCTAGCCACAGTAAATTCCTTTCGTCGAGAGCGATTGTGCTGCAGAGTTGCAGGTGCAGTCTACACAATAGCAAATGGGTAGGAATAGTACATGATCTATTCATGTTGAATTGAGTTGGCCACCACACATCCAAATGGCCGCCCAAGGATGACGTCCTGGTAAAAGATAAGGACGTTGCCATTGTTTTGTCAACCTAGGTGTACATTATTTAGGCTACTATTATATCTGCGTATATAACAGATTGTTATTGACTGTTATTACACGGCTCTTCTTAATGCTGTAGAATGCTCCATTCACTTGAATGGGGCTTCCCAATGTTCTGCGGTCCGTTACTAACCGATAACGGACCGTTGCTATGCAATAATGACCGCCGTCAAGGAAAGTGGCCTTTTTGCCTCTGATTCACGTCTTTCGTAGCACTCCGCAAGTAGTCAGGTAACTTATCAATGGAGTTTCAGCGGACGGTTTAGCAGCTGTGTTCTAAAGAACGTTCAACGTCTTTGGCGAACTATTTCTCTGCTTTTTAACACTATGTATAGTAACAAATACATTGTAAAAAGACACACTGTGTTAAGTTATTTTTCGCGTCGGGGTGCTGTTCGCCCTGTCGGGGCTTATTTCCCGATAATGAGCTGCGTTCTATACATTATCCCTCACTTATTGATTGATTTTGCCTGTGTTTGTGTGTGTGTGTTCTCACCTCAAAGATCTCCTCACGGGACACCTCGATGCGGCAGTGTCCAGCCTGGGGCTGCTGCGCTGAGAGTTCCGTGCGCAGGATCTTGAGCTTTTGCACGAGGTCCCGCTTGTACTTGGGCACCGTCAGGCAGTCTGGGTCCTCCTGCAGCACCGCCGGTGACAGCACCTGCTGTGGTGGTGGCGGTGGCTGCTGTGGCGGTGGCTGTGGCGGCGGCTGTTGTTGCTGCTGCTGCTCCTTCAGCTGGTTCTGACGACTGCTGAGGGAGGGAGGGATGGAGGGAGGGAGGGATGGAGGGAGGAGCAGAGAGGAGGAGGAGATGGAGGGAGACATGAACAAAGGAAAAAAAAAGATTCCGTGAGATTTGTGTAATGAGGAGAACGAACGGAGTGAAGAGAACAGAGAGAGACAAAAAAAAACAGACAAAAACAGAGAAAGAACACAGGGGGAAGTGGTTTGGGTTCGTGCAGTGAGAACCCCACTATGCTCCCTGTTCTACTGCTACAGCGCCAGCTGATTTCACTTCATTAGTTGCCCTTGTTTGGGCACTCGAGCCTGGAGCTGATCCAACTAATCCAGAAGACGAATACGCAGTGGTCGAAAGGAGGACTTGGGATTTTCCTGGTCTGGTGTACGTCCCGGAGTGAAAGGGCCCGGGTTGGTTTTGCCCTGCCATGCGAGGAGGAAACTTGGCCCAAATGTTTTGGTCACATATTTCAGAGCTCGGGGGTGAGGCCCTGGATTAAAGCGGTGAAGCTGCCCAGAAGCTTGACTCCCCACAAGACGCCGCTCTCAGCACAAGCGAGACTTTCAGGAAGTCAGACGCTTCGACAACAAACCCCATTACATTCGGAAAAAAAAAAAAAAAACAGGGTCACGTCCGGGAAGCAGATCTCTGCCGGCAATATCACTCCAAAAATATATATATAAAATGATGAAAGATTGAGGGTTTGAAAATGGAGGAGATCACAGGACTAATCTGCTCTGATCCTGCGTGCGAGTGCTGCTGACTGGGCCGATTCCTTGACAGACGCCGGGGGTCACAGTCGGGGGTTAGGCAATGTGTGTTTGTGTGTGTGTGTGTGTGTGGTGGGGTGCGCACAGAGGAAATTCTGGGAATCCCCCCCCCCGCCCCCCTTCGCAAAAACAGCCCCTGCCTCTGTTTAAACAGGAGCCGATCCACTTTAACACACCCCTCTGCCACCGCCAGAACCCCCCCCCCCCCCTTAAATACCCTCTGAGTGCCCCCTTCTCTCTCGTTAAGAAAGCCATCCACTGGAAGAATGGAGCAGCTGTTCCACAGGGGGAGAGGGAAGGTGAAGCTCACCTAGCCCAGAGGGGGAGAGAGAGAGAGCGAGAGAGACAGAGAGAGACCGGTAGAGAGAGACACAATGCAGGGGTGCAACTGCCCAATGTCAGGGGGGTATGCAGCAACAATTTTGGCGCCCCCCCCCATACCCCCCCACACACACACGTTTTTTTTTCTTAAACAAATAAAAAAATAAGTGTGCCAGACGTCATCATGTATGGGCTTTAAATAATAAAGGTTTATTTTAAAGTATATCAGCCACTGCATGCCTACCATAATGGTGCCCTATGGTGCATACAGTATATACTGTACACACACACACAAATATATATATATATATATATATATTAGTAACAATGTTAACAAATAATAAACAGTTGCAAACATTAACATTAAAATGATAACCATTGCAAAATAGTGCCTTAAAACGCAAAAGTAAGCCTACAAATAAAGATCTTTTAAGGTGATGATGTGTAACAATGCTGCTACCAAAATATTCTAGAGTGCTTTTTAGTTGCTACTAAATAATAACACGCGGTGCCTTTTCCCTTGCCCATTTATCTTGTATTGCACCATGCCAACAGATAGCCTGTATGTTTGACAGCACAGCTAACATGAACAGCTAATGGTAACCATGGTAACCAAAGTTAAGTTTCCAGCTTCTTGTTAGAACCGTGAATGCTACCAGAGCCAGTCTGCCACCTTATATTTACCAGTTGTTATTTTGCCTTCATAAAATTGAGATGTGTCATACATGGGATTGGTACAGTAGGGTTTAACCAAAATCTAAATGTAGCTATCATCAGCCTAATTGATGAGGCTGAAGCTAGCCATAAACCCCCATTCGGCTGCTACATTTCTATGTTAGCAAACGCTAGCTAGCCTGCTAGCTAGTCTGTTAACATTATTTGCAAGCCTCCAAGCACAAACGTAAAGTCACCTTAAAACCTACCTGTTGCCTTTCACCATCCACTTATTTAATTGCTGTTGCATCCCCTGACATGTCTTCTCTTTTTCCCTATTTCTTTTTCTGTTTTCAGCTCCCGACAGCTTTTTTGCTTTATCCATCTTCCATCCAACCAACTCACTACTCGTAGCCTAGTTCTAACTGCTTGTGTGTTGAGCGGTCACGGCGCTCACTCTCCCTCTTCTTTTATGTCAAAATTCTATTATGGAATCTTAAGAGATGAGGCGCCTACTCTAGTCTGTTTAGTCCTCTAAAATGTTATATAACATTAAGGAAATGCAGAAATGATTTAGAAACGCACAACAGCAGCTACATATAGAAAATTCCCCAAACATTTTTTATTTTTTTTACCATCGCTTTGGCGCTCTCATGGTGCGGCGCCCCTATGCGCCGCATACAGCGCATACCCACTTTTTGCGCCACTGACACAATGAACGTGTGAGGAGTAGAGTGAATCAGAGAGAGACAGACAGACAGACAGACAGACAGTCAAAGACAGACAGACAGACAGACAGACAGACAGACAGACAGACAGAAAGAGAACGTGTGAGAAGTAGACTGAAGCAGAGAGGGAGAGAGAGATAGGGAGAGCGCATGAGAGAGGTAGATGAAGCGAGACAGAGAGAGAGATAGAGGAAAAATAAAGAGAGGAGAGGTGGAGAGACAAAGGTGGCGCCGTGCGAGAGGAAGAAGTGGTAGCCGCGGACGAGACGCTGCCAGGACGACCTCTGCGCCCTTTTCTGCCAGACTGTTCAAACACCCCTCCTGTCCTCCTCTCTCTCTTTCTCTCTCTCTCTCTCTCTCTCTCTCTCTCTCTCTCTCTCTCGCTCTTGTCCTCCGCCCACCTCCAATAACACCTTCACTTCCTGTCCAAACCCTCAGGACCTCCCGTGGGCTGTGCCGGGCCGCTAACCGCGCCACGTCATGCTCCCTCGGCCCTGAACCGCCAGAACCAGAACGGCCGTCCCCGTAAGTACAGTAGCGTCTGGGTGGTCTCCGTTTACAGACACAGACAGCAGTCCAAAACTGTCCACTCGCCGCAGGGAAAAAGGGTGGAGAGAGGTTAGAAGGGTGGGATAGTGAGAGAGAGAGAGAGAGAGAGAGAGAGAGAGAAAGAAAAAGAGAAGAAGCCGGCGTCTTCCCACAGAGCCATATATAAAGACAGCAGCGGTGCCTTCACACAAGAAGCCACTGTCCACCCACCAGCTCCGGCCACCGCCAGGGTGATTCCACAAGAGCACAGACCGGGGCTATCCGCACTTAACATTCCCAACACAACACACTCTCCCCCACCCACCCCCACTCATCCATGGGCAAGGGAGAGACAGAAGAAGATGTGGGAGGAGGAGGAGGAAAGGGGAAAGAAAGAAAGAGTGTTCTATTTGAATTTCTCTCTCTCTCTCTCTCTCTCTCAAAAACTGAAACAAAACAAAACGGCTCCAGTGTTTCCCCACAGTCCCAGTGTAATTAAGTCAGTAGCTATTTATTTTATTGGCGAGTGGTCGAGGGGCATCGGGAGGGGCGGGGGGGTGAGGGGTGAGGGCTTTCATGTCAAAGTGAGGGTAGAGTCTAGGGAGGGACCCAAACTAAAAGGCTGCTTGGCGCACATAAAAACTGAAAGGAGCAGAGGAAGCTTTGAAAAAGTGAACGAAATGAGTTTGTCGGCCTGGGGGGTGGCACATAATGGGTGAGTAATTTCGAGATTTTAACGAGAGCCGTGTAATTAAAACTACACTGCTATACTTTGAGTGTCGACTTCATGTATATATATTAAAAAAAAGCGACCACTTCCACATCCTGCCCGGAAAGGAAGACATGTCATGTACAATAGAAACGCATCTCAAGGGGAAGCAACTAGTCATAAACTAGACTGTTCTTGAAACATAATGTTTGAAAACCGAAACTGGTATAAAAAAAAAAACTGATGAGTTTGCGGCCTTCGAAAGCAGAGAGAGAAAGAGAGAGAAAGAGAGAGAGAGAGAGAGAGAGAGAGAGAGAGAGAGAGAGAGAGAGAGAGAGAGCACGGAGAGAGAGAGGGAGAGAGAGAGGCTTGTTTGAGAAGGCTGGCCAGGGGCGCTGAGGTGAGGACGGGCGTAAAGTGGACGCACAGCGTGGCCTTCCGCAGAATCAAGAGGCCCCTTTATGGCACGGATATATGTACCCACACACTCTCACACTTACACACTCCCCTGCCATTAAGTGGAGACGGCGGGCATGGCCAATCCCCACTGCGAGAGGCAGGCGCGGTGAAGTGTGCCACCATCTCTAACGGACCCTGCATGCGTGAGTGTGCATGAGTGTGTGTGTGTCTACTCCTGGCACTGGTTGTGGTGTAAGGTCACTTCAGCGAACCCGAAGTCTCTGCCTTCATTCAGACGACACAAGCGGCTTTTCATTCGAGCCCACTTTGCTATCACACACACACGCAGCTTGGCAGCACAAATACTGCAACCCCCCCCCCCCCCCCCAACACACATATACACACAGCACACACACACACACACAGCACAAACTCCTCCACCACTATGTCTACATCTTTATCTACTCCTTGCATTTCTAAAGGTTAAAAGCTTTTAAACCATACATACATACATGCATACATACACACACAGCTTTAAACAGCCACCCTACATTTTACATCTCAATGCATAAAAAACCAGGACAATTGACATACGCTGCACAAACACTGCACTTAGGCCTGATATAAATAAACTGGCAGGCGGTATAGGGCCCGAGCTATAAGCCCCTCTGTGTAATTAGAGAGAGAAGGCCTCCGTGCCAACTCAGCTCAGCCAGGGCCCCAGAGGGGCACGTCTATGTATGTGGAAAAGAAATATATATATAAATATATAGGGAGAGAGAGAGAGAGAGAGAGAGAGAGAGAGAAAGAAACAAGAGAGGGAGAGGTTAGGGAAGGCAACACCAGGGAGCAGTTAGGAGAGCAAGCTAACATTACAGCAACTCCATGTTTCCTGCTTCACCAGACACACACACACACACACACACACACACACACACACACACACACACACACACACACACCTGTTTAAAATCCTGCCTGTATTTACACCTCTTTTGCTAAGGGCAATGCAGTTGAGTTAGGGGGGGAAAGATGGAGAGAAGAGAGGAATGGAGTGGGGGGGGGGGGGCAGCAGATGAAGAGATAGAGAGTGGAGTGCAAACACACAGCCACCAAAAACAACCGACACACAGGGACAAATAAAGAGGGACATGAGGGGAACGAGCGCACAGAATTAGACAGCTAGACAGACAGAAGGACAGACTGAGGACAGACGACTGAGGACAGACGACTGCGGCTGACCGAAAGAGGAAATCTGCAACAGAAGCAAGATATGCCACCCTCACTGGTACCTCTCCATAAACTACTGAAATGGCACAACCACCTCTGCACCACCCCCCCCCCCCTGCCCCTCCTTCTCCTCCCCCTCCGGCACCTCTCCTGTCCCGCGGGTTTGTTTTCCTGCCTGTCTGCGTGCTGGCGGGCAGAGGCCAGGTGAGCTTTAGTCTGCCTCGCCTCGCCTCTGTTTGTCTTGGCTAGTGAGCTGCCTCCAGCGGCTACGCTACCCCCCCCCCTCCCCCCCTCCTCCTCTCTGTTAGCAGGCAGCTAACCCTGCACCAATCCACAGGGGCCTCTGTAAGGGCAGTGATAGGGCTGGGAGAGGATACAAAAAATAAAAAAATAAATAAAATACTGTGCTTTTGGTTTGGTTCCAGGGGAGGAATGGATGATTAAGTGGTTGGCGGAATGGAGGAAAGTGAAGTGAGGTGGCGTCATCTTACTGGCCTCCGCCGGCTACGCTAACTCATCTTACTCGCCCGCCTGATTAATGTTTAAAAAGGAGGAGACCGCGGCAGGAGCCCGGCGGAGGGAGGCTGATACCGGCGCTCGTGGATAATCACACAATCGCTCACCATGCATAATCATCACCCATGTACGTGTAACACACTGCATCTGCACACACACACACACACACACACACACACAGCTTACTGTACATAGGTGTAAGGTTATGAGGGGAACCGTATCACAGCATGGTCATAGTGTGACTTGCTCTTGATCATCGAAGCCATGATGCCGTGGGGGGGATTTACGTACTTCTAAAGGAGCTCGGTTAGAGCTTAATTAGAGAAAGGGCCCAGGAGCAGAACGGCATGAAATTAGCATTGATGCTTTCACTCAACACCGAGACCTTAGCAAGGCCTGGAGCAGGACACAGGAAAAGAGACAGACGGACAGACAGACACAGAAAGAAAGAGACAGAGACAGAAACAGACACAGAAAGAGAGACAGAAACAGACACAGACAGACAGACAGAGACAGGCAGAGGTTGCCTTGTCAAGTAAGAGGGAGGCTCTGTCTGACAGTATGCAACCACATCCTGTTATCCTTCAGAAGTGAGCAGCACACACAGACCACTGTCTCTTCCCTCTCCCTTGTGTGTATGCATGAACTAAACACAAAAACGACATCTATGCAGTCAAGTTACAACGCTTCACCCCAAAACCTTCCACGCACTCACTCACTCTCTCTCTCTCTCTCTCTTCCTTCTCTTCTCTTCCCTTCCTCTCTACTGCCACTCGACAGGATCCCTCAATCCCTTTATTTCCTGCAGAGCAGACTTGGCAGGGAGGGGAGGAGAGCGAGGGGTGGAGGCAAGAGGAGCAGCGGAGGACACCACCAGAGAGGAGGAGCCCCATCACTGGCCAAGTGATGTCAATAATATGGCTCTCAGGTGCCCATCTCCCCTGTCTGTCTGTTTCTCTCTGATGCACTGCCTACCATGCACATCCCTACCATGACAGTCTCTCTCTGTCTGTTTCTCTCTCAGTCTCTCTCTCTCATACACGTCCTTCTTCTCTTCCTTCGTGACTCGTACCCATCATCATCATTCTTCCTCTGAGAGGAGTGGACAGTGAGGCTGAGCCCTGCAGCGTGGAGGAGTCCTGAGCACCCTGAGCAAACATGCGCTTGGCATTACTGGACACGCAGACAACAGGGATGACAACAGATCCCCCAGATTTACAGAGCGAACAGCACACAGGCCTCCGCTTGCCTCTGCTCCGCTCCGCTGCCTCGGAGTAACGCTTGCAACACTAAATGTGGTGTGGGCCCAAAAGTATGTTGCGAATGCAGCAGTGGCTCCCTCCAAACATGTTTCCCTCCCTCCTTCATTCTCTCTCTCCCTCCCTCCCTCGTTCTCCCTCACCATCCCGACCTCCATCTTCTTTTCCCTCCTTCCTTCCTCCCTCCCTCATTCCTTTGCCATCTTCTTCCCTCCCTCCCCCTTTTTTCTCCATCATATTCTCTACCTGCCCACCTCTCCTTCTTTCCTCCAAGAGAGAGAGAGAGCGGTAGACAGAGGAACATGATGCTGGAGGAGAACACTCTTGGGTGTCGTGAGTATATATATATATACCAACACTCACACACACACGCATAGTCATAGTCCGCATATAAACCCATGCGCATGTCTCCGTGTTATACATACACATCTAAACAATACATACAGAAGAATACAGAGATACGAAACACTAGCGCGGGCGCACACACACACAGACACCCACACACTGAAAAGTATTCCACACAGAGCTTGGTCATTTCTGACAGACATGTTTTGCTCTGCATTTCTGTGAGTGCACCCACTGTCTAAACACATCACGCCCATATTTCCCTCCCATATCTCCCTTTTTCTCCCTAAAACACACACAGACGCACACACACGCGCACACACACACACACACACACACACACAGACAGACGTACACCACCATGCGCACTCACGAGCCAAGCACAATGTTGTGTCTGCCTCTCCCCAGAAACTAATTTTCTCGTTTTCGGAGAATCCCCCCTCACACACACACACCAACTCCCACACACACACACCCCCAAAAAAACACTCCACCCCCCCCAAAAAACAGCATTCATCTGAGGCAGCGTTCTCTTATCGAGCCATCTGGATCCGTTTGGCCTGTTTACATGACTGTTGTCTGTCAGTAATGATTGTTTATGGTTCCGGCTCTGGGCCCATAAACAATGAAACGATATGTGCATGTTCTGCTGGATGCCTTTAATACCCAATAAAAAGAAAAAAAGATCTCTGTGCGACTGCCAAGGCAACAAAGAGAATGAAGAATCAGGCCACGTTTTCTGCACCGGCGGGGGCGAAATCGCTTTCAGCCCCGAACCGCCACAGGTTGAGAAATCTCACGTCGACCCTTCTCTCCTGCAATCCGTTCCACCGCAAAATGATCTGACCTAAGAGCATTACAATAGTTCTCGACACTCCGTTTCAGACGAACTATGCGCGCGGAATGTTGATGCTTTTAATTAAGCCCCCTAATTCCACACCGCAGGAAATGTTTTTTTATTTCGTTTTTTTAAAAGGCCTCACTTGCCGTGCCGTTGTGCTCTGGATGTAACATTTCAACTGTGAAGATGTGTGAGGCATGGAGTCCTAATTGCAAATGATGACGAGGAACGTCAGTATCGTGCGAAACACAAGGTATTATTTCTGCTTCGCTTTGGAGCTTTTTAGCTAAGCCTCCCCATCGCAATCCTTCGTAATCGTAATTGTGTGTGCAACCTCATCTCTTACCTGGAGGGCTTGCATGCAAAGCACTGTGGGTAAAGTGTGTGCGTACGTGCTGCTCGTGTTGCTGTTGCTGCTGGAGACTGGAGAAACTGGAGAGCGCTTGAGCTCTCTCGCTTCTCCTCTGCCCGCTAACTCGACAACTCGATCATGAGGACCTCCCAAGGACCGGCTCATTTTCTGCACCCCAGTGCCCGACACAGAGACGCAGGGGAGAGAGGGAGAGAGGGAAAGAGAGAGAGAGAGGGAAAGAGAAAGAGGGAGAGAGGACTCTGCTCCCCTTGCATGGGTCTCTCTCTGCGTCTACCTGCCACTCCACGTGGGTTAGCATAAGCTGTGGGGAATGGAGGGCATGTCGAGGGGGAGCAGGCAGCCAGGAAGGCCGGCCGAGGAGACAGATCAACCCCCTGGCTGCCACCCCAATGACACACTCGCCACACCAGGCTCCCTGATTCGTGGAGGAGGATTTGCCTGGATGGAAGGAGGTGGTGAGGAGGGAATGGAGCGGAGGCAGAGGGGGAGGGAGGGGGCGGGGGGACACACACGTCCCCTGAGGTGCTGCTTTTTGGAGTTTGGAGGCTGAGTGTCTTTCTGTCTACTTGGCACTCAGCAGAGAGACATAAAAAGAAGGACAGAGAGAGAAAGAAAGAGAGAGAGGAGAGATTTACAGAGAAACCGACAGACAGACAGACAGACAGAGACAGACAAGAGAGAATGAAGGAAAGACTAAGGGGACGGAAAGAAAGAACAAATGAACGAAAGGGTTACCTGAGGTTAGAGTTCTGGCTCTCGATTCCAACACGTGAACCATTGGGACTTGGACTGCTGACGAGAAGGAGAGAGAAAGGGAGGGGGAGAGAAGAGACGAGAGAGAGGGTGAGGAAGAATGCACAAAACAGCCACAGAAAATGACAGTGTGTCTGACAATTACTGTGGCCAAAGAAACCAATCAGCACAACAATCAGTCACACACACATACACACACACACACACACACACACACACACACACACACACCAAAACACACAAATGAGAAAGGAACGAGGCACAAACAAACCTAGGGCAGAAAGGTAGTCAACAGAGACCTAAAGAATTCATTCATCTCACCAGAATGGAACTTCCTGAATTAAAATGGACCGCCGCCAAAATGCAGGCTGGAGTTAAGGGGTACGTGTCTGTGAGTAACTGTGTGTGTGTGTGTGTCTGTAAGCATGCATGCATGAATGCGTGTGTGCATATGGAGTATGTGTCTGAGTGAGTCAGTCTGTGTGTGTGTGTGTATGTGTGTGTGAGTGTGTGGTTGGGGGAGACTCACTTGAGGACCAGGTGGAGGTTGGCAGAGAGGCGTGGGTCGGTGAACTGCGTGGTGCGGTTGTTGTGGTCCACGAAGTAGACGCGGCCCGTGGCGGTGTTACGGATCTCCCAGCCTGGAGGCAGAGGACCAAGCTCCTCACAGTTCACATTGCTCAGGTCCCTGAGGAGAGCAGCGCGCACACACACACACACACACACACACACACACACACAATGCATGAAAGCCATTAATAACAAGCGAAACAGCTGCACTGACACACACTCACACACACACACAGCCAGGCACACACAAGCACACACACACACACACACACACACACACACACACACACACACACACTCACACTCAGGTCTATTCAAAACAGGAGCAGACATGATCACATGTATGTGAAGATACTGGATACTGCTCCCATTGAGACCTCTATCACACACACACGCACACAAAGACGCACACATCACGGCATTATTAACTTTTGATCATGGATCGGCACTCTTAACCTTTTACCCAAATCTAAACTCCACACAGGGAATGACCCCGGGAGCTAAGCCAAGCCAAAACTAAAAACATGGCACCGCACCTCTGCTTTCACAGAGTCTGCACAAACAAACACCAAACAAATGGAAGCACTTCGAGCAAAAATCACACTCGCCGTGCCCACCTAAGCTCTGATGCAGGAGACGGCTGCCAAAGGGGGGGGGGGGGGATCTAGAAGATTCAATAAGGGGTGAGTGTTTGCTGGCTGCGGACCTAATGACTTCTTCCTCTAAACAGTTTGGAGTGGTGCGTGCTGTTTTTGACTCCGAAATGTCATGGTTTGGCTAGCTCGGCGCAGGAACACCATAAGTCATACTTGGTGGGAACGGCTTTGCCTGTCTGACTAAGGAGTGTTCTCTCCAAACTGGTCATCTAGTGATGGGGACAGGGGGTGTTCAGCCAAAGACCACATAGGGCAGCGCTCGACACCCAATCAGACGGCTATCCCTTGGAGCGGCGAGCCAATGGGCCACAAGATTGGAAAAGGCCCGGGGCCCTCTAATTGGCTGAGTCATCCCACAGAGGGCGGGGTGCTTCGACCACAGCGGGAGCTGTTTGTGTAGCGGCTGTTTAAATGGGGGTCCTTCAGTCAGTCATGCAACTCTGGTGGATTTGATGGCACCAGCCTCAAAGGGAGGGGGGGCAGGGGAAGGGAATTACCCTGGGCTGACCAGCAGGAACCTGAGGTTAATAGAGCTTTAACAGATATAAAAAATATAATTTTAAAAACCCTCAAACGACCTACTCACCACTTTTTGGAGATGAATGAACAGGGCCACACACACGCGCCCACAAACACACACACACACACACCAACGCATGCACGCACATACACACACACACACACACACACACAACACACAACAAGCCATATTCCAAGTCTGCTGTATTTCCCTTAAGCCTCCTCTGGCAGAGGCCTTCCCAGTGTATTCATAAATATGTCAGGATGCAGACATAATACACAACACTTGAAACTAACCCACACGCTCACATGAAGGACAGAGGCTTGGCTTCCAGAGAGCTGGGCATGGTGCGCCTCTAGCCAGCTGTAAACCATCACAGACAAGCAATACCAACACTATATTCAAACTCTGGCTAAGAGGAGCACTCCGGCTAGCCCTAGCTTGTTGCTGCTCGCTGGACTCTGCTCTGGTGCTCTTAGGCAGTTTGCCGGTTCACCAAACGGTTCAGTCGGGTTGGCGGTGAGGTGTGGTGTGGTGAGGTGGTGTACCTGGGTACTCTGGGGTCGTGCCACGTGCTGACGCCGGTCTGCGTGTGGAGGAAGTAAACCTGGCCCTGCTGCGTGGTCCTCTGCTCTGTGGGGTCAGACGAGGAAGGGGAGAGTTAGCTCAAATTGAAAATTGATCACTTGAAAACATACAAATAAACAATGTTGGTACGTTTTTGAGTGCGTTCATTCAAAATCAGAGATAGTTTAAGCGACTAGAACACACCGTGTGTGAGCGTGCGTGTGTGTGTGCGTGTGCGTGTGCGTGTGTTTGTGTATAACACAGGGAGGAGTGAAGGTCTGCATGACTGAGATGTTTCCAGATGTTGAGCCTCCTGGCACCCAACAGTAGATGTAAACACAACCCCCCCCCACCCTGTTCTCCCTCCATCCACCCGTCTTTCCCCATCTCTCTCCTTCCCACGGCATCTCTGGTGTTCAGTAACTGCGTTCCTCCTCGACCAAAACAAAGACCCAAGACCATCTCCTCCAGGGGCATATTTGCGTGACTCATCTCTGCCAGTTCCATCTCTTCAGCGCTGGGTTCGATCTCCTCTGTTCTTCTCTCTCATAAGTGTGTGTCTGTGTGTGAGAGCTGTGTGAATGTGTGAGTGAGCAGGGTTTGGTCTCCTCTGTTCTTCTCTCTCGTAAGTGCTGTTCACAATCATGGCACTCATCACCGCCACACAAACCTCAAACGCAAGAGCCCGAAACAAATGAACAAAACAAATGCGAGCTCGCCAAGCGGCCAGGACCGAGGACCATGGCACACGCATCTATGCTCACCACATTAAGTCTACACTCTCTCTCGCTCTCTCTCTCCCAGGCCAGAGGCGCTATGCGTCATATCAAAAGATGTTTACCCGTCCAACTCCACGGCCTCGTTCTGGCCTGCAGCGGAGTTAGAGTCTGGACAGACCCACTAGAGACCCAGAGACACTGCGCTCTGTTGAGTCAGAGGGAAGACTTGAATACCAGATCACTGGACGGAGAAACACAACAGCACAGTGTGTGCCCTTAATGCACTAATTTGCATGATGGAATGGTAAGCAGGCTTTGTCAACTTCTTTATAACTATAGCTGAACGTTAAATAACTACAAAAAACAAGTGACACCATAAGACTTGACAAGACATGGATTTGTTGCATTATTAACCTTCTACTCAACCTAGGGCCAGTTTAACCCCTTTCAAGATTCTGACAGTACTCGCACTCAGACTCACACTGCACACGTACTTTGCTTGTGCTGATGTTTGCGCCTGAGCTAGCTCTTCATGTATACTAAAAGTTTATTCTAAAAGAGTATCTACTTAAATAGTTTACTCTAAAAGGCAAACTTTATAATAAATGAGGGCTGTCCAGCGATTCAAATTGTGAGTAATTGAACAAAAATGTATCGGATATATCAATTGCTGTGAAGGTTGCCATGAAGTGACACAGTAAACATGCATGACTAGTGTGATGTTCACCCCACATAAATGGCAAACAACAGATCCTTCAATCAACTTTATTTAATGAAGAACACATTTTCTTTTTTCCTGATTAACTCATCTTATATTTTTTCCCAAACTAGCAAGGTAACTTAAACATCTTTTACCAACAACTCAGGCACTGGTCAAAATGTTGCTAGATTGCAGATTTTTTTTTAAATTAGGTGATGTATGCAAATAATGCCATGATGAGCCTGTAGACCTAACATCCAACTATATACAGCCCAAACCATTGATACCAACTCCACATCAAAAGCGTGCAGTGGGAGAAAGACGAACCATCACCGCAAAGCAGACTGGCCACTATCTCCATCCAATATGGCCGCCACTGAGTAGTGCAGTGACGTTTGGGATCAAGGGACATCACAGAGTGTGATTAATCTGCATTCATTATTTATATGCATTAATAATAATACAAAAACTGTAAAAATGAACACGTTATTTTTGACAACCCTAACTAAAATAGTTTACTCTAAAAGAGTATCTACTAAAACAGCTTACCCTGAAAGAGTATCTACTAAAAGAGAGTTCACTCTACTATCAAATCAAGAGGGCAGGCATGCACCATGCGCCCGACAGGACCAAGGGGTTAAAAGTTGAGGGATACGCCCCGGAGTGCCAGCCTTTAAAACATTAACTGATCCAGGCATTAAAGGACACTAGGTATTAACCGAGTGCACATGGTTGTGTTCTGATGTCCACAGTCCATCACATCAGACACAGGAGAGGGGGGCCAACAGCCCTGAAAGTGCACACACACACACACACACACACACACACACACACACGCCCACAGCCAGCAGGAGTTGTGCAATGACCTCAGCTGGAAGAGACACTTTTCCTTGTAGCCAAAAGCAGGCCTTTCGACACGTCGGGTCCTCGTGAGGGAAATGCCTTCCCCTGTCTCGCCCCTCTCTCCCTTTCCCTCTCTTTCCTCCTTCGCTCCTTTGCGCCCTCCCTCTCTCTGTGGGAATATCACTCGACACGGCCGGAATGCTCCGTAGCCCAGGGAAGTGTTTGCAAACACTGAGCCGTAAAACATACAAACACAGACACACACACACACACCCGACACACTCACTGTGACTGTGTTGATAAGTGCTGTCATGAGCCCCACTTTCTTGGAAGATGGGAAAGCAGGAGTGGCGAGAGGGTGAAGAGGAGAAGGAGGGGGGGAGAGGAGGGAAGGGGTGAGGGGGGGGAGCATGCCTAACTGTGTGTGACACTCTAGATCAGTGTGCTGCCTGAGCGTAAAAGGCCTGATGCCAAACATTTTACCAAACGGCTGATCCCAATCTTAAGCTCTTCCCAGCAGAGAGAACTCTCTGAGTGCCACACAGCGGCTAATCAGATCGCGCCGCTATCAGCTCTCTCCGACCGTCGGCTGAAACGGGCACATTAAAGGGCACTCTCCCTGGGCCCGGTCTCCCTTTCCTGCCGTATATATCGCCCCTGGCACAGCGTCCAGGGCCTGGCACAGCACCGGCGGTGGGGGCAGTGTTGACCTGCGACGTCCTGGCGTGACCTTGGCTCTGAGACTGTCTGGTCGTGGCTCTGTCAGCGGACGCTATCTGAAGACAAACAGCAGCGGAAGCCAGTGGCTCGGGGAGGCCAGTGGGAAGGGGCCGCGGACCAGACTCGTCCATCATCGCTGACAAGGGGGTGTGTGTGCACGCCGCTTTCCTGGCATGGCCCAGAATGCAGCCCATGTGTCTTGCGTGTGTGTGTGTGTGTGTGTGTGTGTGTGTGTGTGTGTGTGTGTGTGTGTGCGCATTTGTCTATGTCTCAAGGGGGACTGAGATGCTGAGAGGTCATTTGAAAACACAATGCTTTAGTGTGAGTGTAATTAGTGTATACAGTTGCCCTTAAATTCTGCAGAGAAACAAATGAATGGTGGCTATTCATCCCCAGTATATAATCCATTCCATCGAGGTCAGGATGAGGAGGGAAAAAGGGGGAAAGACAGCAGTGCTCACAGACCCCTGATAAAGTCAACATGGTATTTATAAGAGCTTGCTGAGTGTGGCCACGATCAGACCCCCCTACAGCATGTACTCCCCGCACCACCTCCGAGGGGAACTACTCCTCAGCGGTCTGACGGATCACATTACAGCCCCACAACAAACGGCTCCGCTGGGACCCCCGACCCACAGACATACATTACATTTCATTACCGCATACGTCAAACTCAGAGTAGGCATCGCACACCAGCCATCACCTATGATGTGCTCACATTTCGTTAATGCATACGTCAACCTCAGAGTAGGCATCGCACACCAGCTATCACCTATGATGGTCACATTTCATTAATGCATACGTCAACCCTCACTCACTTACATGGGGTTTTGCTTAAAGAGACTTAAAAACTGTGCATTCCTAGTACACCAGATGATAAATGTAATTAATGTTCGGACATACTTTTGTCCGAACTGCATAAATGGTCTCAATAAAAAAAAATATACTGATGGAGGAGTGTGGGAGCATGTACACAATCATGGTGATGGGTATATGAGTATGTCTCCAGCTGGTGGTGGGTGTATGGGAGAAGAGGAGAGGGGACTGACCATATCCCTCGGGCAGGTCGGGGGTGGAGTGCAGGTGGGTGCGGCTCATGTAGTTGCGGTGCCTCTGGGAGCGGACGCGACGCTCCTGCGCGCGGGGGTCGCACTGCTGGCCGCTCGACACCGCACCGACACCGTTCGAGTCCAGGATGGGCGTGTTCTCGTCTACTATGCAGCTCAGGGGCCGACCGGGGCTGGAGTACTCAGAGGCAGGCCTACAGAGAGAGAGAGAGAGAGAGAGAGAGAGAGAGAGAAAGATGGAGGGAGGGAGGGTGCAGAGTGGGAGCGAGAAAGAGAGTGCAAAAGAAGGAGACACAGGGAAGGAGGGAAGGTGGGAGAGAGAGAGAGAGAAAGGAGAAAAGAATGAGAGAGGTTTATTCAACCCCACAGTCATGTAGATGTATATGTTTTACATGTGGCATGTGCTGATGTGGCGTCCTAAAATAATGCAGCTGGTTTCATTTCCCCCACAAAATCAGCATGTGGGCACATGGCCTGGTAAGAGTCAGATACAATGACAGAATGACAGAAGTGGAAACTATGTCAAGGTCTGTGTTTAGCTCTTAATCTGGAGGTCATATTTGCAGCCATGTGTGTAATGTGTGTGTGGTGGATGCCCAAGTGTGGAATTTAGTTTGGTATGAACAGGCCTAAGAAACTGTGTGTGTTAGTGAGCCTACGTGTGTGTGTGTGTGTGTGTGTGTGTGTGTGTGTGTGTGTATATAAGTGTGAGTGAATGACTGTGTGTGTGTGTCCTGTGTAGCTAGCTGGCGCTGAGGCAGGAAGGGCTGTGATAAGCACGAGAGGGTGTGGGGGTCGTGCTGAGAGGGGTCGGTGTGTGTGTGTGTGTGTGTGTGTGTGTGTGTGTGTGTGTGTGAGTGATTGTGTGGAGAGTGTGTGCGTATGGGGGAGGGGGGCGGGGTCAGTCCTGCAGCCAGCCGTCTAGCCGGCGGGTCTGTCTGAGTCTCCACACTTCCAGCACCGCAGACGCCTCGGCTATCTCCTCCGCCCCGCCCAACAACAAACAACTCCCAGAAAAAAAAGAACGCAACGGAGTCGCTTATTTGTTTGATTGTTTAGCCGAGCCAATTTCCCTTTTACTGCGCAAAACACAAGCAGCAGTTTAAGGGCTCCTTGGAGTATTGCGTAAGTCACTTACCCAAAGTATAAATAACGAGGCAGAAATTGACTTATGAGGCACAAAATTATTATGGTGGTGGAGCCAGAGGGTTGTGAATGCTGAACAAACAAACACTACATATCTGCAACACAATATTGTATTTATATTACATTATTTTTGAAACACACAACTGAGTGTCTGAAGTGTGGGGACATACAGTTGTTGGTTATGACCATTGTTATTAGTTGGAAATGGGATAGACAAGGGAAGGGAGCTGGCGGTCTGTGTGCCAGGCGGTTTGCAGTTTAGAAACAAAAATCACAGAACAATCGGGCATGAGAGTTGGTCGCCTGTCCAAATTAGGAGTAGACAAACGAGTTGGCCATAATTGTGGAGGGAAATTCTTGATTCCTTAGAGCGGGACGTGACTGGAAAATATGGTAATTCCCCCGGTCGCGGCGGAAAGTCTGAGAGAGTGTGGTGAAACATTAGCGGGTGCACGGGCGTCTGCGGTGCAGCAGGCACTCTCACCTGGTTGGTCTCTCCCACTGAGTGGTGCGCGTGATGTGGTTGAGGTACTGGATCCGGCCAGACACGGTTCTCCTCTCCTCCCAGCTGCATACACACACACACACACACACACACACACACACACACACACACACACACACACACACACACACAAACAGAGACACACAAAGAGACACACACACACACAGTAAGAGAGTGTAAATCATTCATATTTGTGCATAAATCTGTCCCGTCTCTGACACGAACACATATACACATGCATTAAGTCGTATCTATGTAAACATGCAGTCACACACACACACACACACACACACACACACACACACACACACACACACACACACACACACACACACACACACACACACACTAGGTCAAGAGCAGAGAGCGTGCACACATACAGTGAACCGCTGTGGCTGGGGGCAGCGACGGGGCAACTTCAGCTGTACGACCCCCAGATGATTTATGAGTAAGCATGCAAAGTGAGAAGGTCATTGCCATAAACCGTTACTGTAAAGCACCTTTAACTGCCAGAGAGATCCGTCGCCCCTAAATCTTTAGCCCTCCCCTCGCCACCCGGTGGGCACGCACACCCCACTACTGATGACAGGGATGCAGACAGCCTGGGTGAGCGATGGAGAGATGGAAAAGGACAGAGGGAGAGAGAGAGATGGATAGAGGGAGGAGAGAGAGAGCGAGAGAGCACGAGAGAGGGCCCGAGAGAAA
>NC_137920.1:36775424-36857114 GCF_963457725.1 Sprattus sprattus
TGTGAATCCCACTCAGGATGCATGTCTAGACTAAACACTGCCAGGGTAACGGTTACACGGCTGGAATGGTAAGCAGTTTAAAAGGAGGAGAGGGAGGAGGAGGAGGAGGTGGACGGGGGAGGAAGAGAGAGAAAAAAAAAAAAACACAAGTAACCAAATCCGTGTGCAAACATCTGAAGATCATTTCGAAGGGCCCCAAATACAGACAGATGAGTACAAAGGTTGTGTGGTGCGGGGGAGGGGAGCAGAAAAGGAAAGCATATAACCACAAGAAAGAGAAGTCTGCCGTGTGTATTTTCGGTTGGCCTAACGGCTACGACTCTGACGTATACCTGCAATGGCGATGATGAGGACGGTGATACGTGCCAATTTAGGCCAGCTGAGACGTGAGGAGAGAACAGATGAGAAGACAGAGAGAGGGCAAGAGAGAGACAAATAGAGATAGGGAAACAGAGACAGAGAGGGAGAGAGAGGGAGAGAGAGAGAGAGAGAGAGCGAGAGACAAGAGAGAGAGCGAGAGAGAACGAGAGGGGCAGACGTATCTGAACAGTCGGAGTCTGTATGAATGGAGGCGAGAGGAACTCACAGACAGCGATACTCAGATCGTCAGGGGAGATAAAGATCTGCTGGCGCTTTGCATGTCTGCTCCGCTCCACTCGCTAGCTCGCTGCGTGCCGAGCTTCGAGGAAATGCGGCGGCCGCCAGCTGTCACTGCGAGCGCGACCACAGGGCCATGGCAGCCGGGAGGAGAGGAGCTGCGGCTAGACGCACTTCCTGGCCCCTGCGGCCCCCGCAAACGCCGGTGGCGGCAGCCGGGCAGGAGATGGCAGCAGCAGCAGCAGCAGCAGCAGCGGCGGTGGTGATGGTGGTGGCCGGAGCTAAAAACAGCAGAAGGCTCTGGGGCCGGCTGAACCTCACAGCCAGGCTGCAGGCACGTCTGCATTCCAAACCACCAAACCAAATCCAACACCTACCATTAAGCTCCAGATGCACCAGCATCTTGTTCTTGCCATGTATAAAAAAATAATTACTTGAGTGGTGCTGTGTAGAGAAAAGAAGAAGAAAAAACCCGCACACAACCCGCACACACACACAGCTACCTTCTGCAGAGACGAAGTCACCACATAAGATGGTGTGACGTGAACAAATATTGTGAGGACGTAGTTAGAGAGGTGTATGATCTTGACGATCGTGTGGAGAGAAAAAAAAGGTAGAAAACCACATTGAAGTGTAACGTAGTGGAAAATATGTCTGTCACAGTGCAGTCGTGTAAACCCGCCTTGCGCGGCGAGGGCTCAGGTGGTGGCATCATTGCTGTCGGCAAGGCGGCGGTTTCACAGCAACGGAGCACGCCTCGAGCTGCCACATCTGCCATGACATCATAAGGCTGACGTGCTGGCTGTTGCACTTAACTCAGCACCGACGTAGGAAACGTTCACAGACGAAAATGGCACAGGATGTTAAAGAAGTGCTACACACCAACATGAACACCTGGAGCCCTATACGCCTTGACCCAAAACCCCAACCCCCACCCAGACCCAGAGAGCCATGGGGGCCAGTCGGCACCATCCACGGGGGAAAGGGGGGAGGGGTGTGGAGGCGGGGGCCACTCCTGATGTCTGGGGGCAGCTGGAGCCCTCCGGGGAGCGGGGGGGGCGCCTCTGTGATGGCATCGTCACACAGATGAGCCATGGCTCCCAGGTGCCTCCTCTGGCGCACCGTGGCCACGGCGACAGCGGCCGCCCCGTGCCCAGCCAGCCAGGCTGGCTCCCGACCCCCAGCTGCCCAGCCGGGGGGAGGGGGCGGGT
Source organism: Sprattus sprattus (assembly GCF_963457725.1). Classification (NCBI taxonomy): domain Eukaryota; kingdom Metazoa; phylum Chordata; class Actinopteri; order Clupeiformes; family Clupeidae; genus Sprattus; species Sprattus sprattus. The sequence continues at coordinate 36,777,233 of NC_137920.1, forward strand.
GGGGAGGGATCGGTGAATGCGGGGAGAGAAGACGGGGAGCGGTGCCAGACATCCATATGGCCATCAATCAATAGCTAAGTTAATGGCAGATGCTGTGACTGGCCGGTGGAGGCAGGCAGCGCCGGGGAAATAAAGCACACAGCACTTTTATGGCCTATTTATTTCTGCGGCTCCTCCGGCCATATGGACTCTGAGCTGCCCATATAAAATTAGATGTCTGCATAAGAGACGGATGTGCAGTCATGCTCATGAGTCCACACAAGTCTCGTGGTGTTTATCCACACACACACACACACACACACACACACACACACACACACACACACACACACACACACACACAGAAAGAAAGAAAGAAAGAGACAGACAGACAGACAGACAGACAGAGAGAGACAGAGACAGAGACAGAGACAGAGACAGAGACAGAGACAGAGACAGAGACAGAGACAGAGACAGAGACAGAGACAGAGACAGAGACAGAGACAGAGACAGAGACAGAGACAGAGACAGAGACAGAGACAGGAGCTAGAGGGGTTCAGGCCTTGGGCTCTGTAAAGGACTTTAAGACCATGTCTATTCTGAATGAATAAAAGTGAATAAAAGTGAACTGACGAGTAGACATACAGCCAGTGTCTTTGAGGCGGTTGATGGCGTTGGACAGGAGGCGCACACAACCCAGGAAACCGGCCCCCTGCTTCTTATGGATCTTCTTGTGGTTCCACACACTGATGGTGATGGAGTCCGATTTACCGATGTACCTGCACACACATGAACACGACACATACATTTAAAAATGTAAAGGCAATGTACGCATTAATACATCCATGATTTATTACATTGCTACAATATCTCTTATTACTATTGAAGTATACAATATTATTAAATCATATTTAATATTTATATTATAATCTGAAGCATATTAAATGTTAGGTTCATGGCTAGAACAGTAGCAGGTTCCTCTATATCTCACAGCAATCAGACTGTGGAGGACTGACTGGGGGTCAGAATAAAAGTTGTCAACTTTGTTCCTCAGTTGGTTTAACACTTCAAGAAGCATAATAGCTGGCCAGTCCCCCAGACAGTCCACCACAAATGCATGTACACACACACGTACACACACACACAAATGTAAGGTGTTATTTCTGCTTTTTCCTCTTCTCCTTTTAGCCCCGTCATTGTGGCGAGCGTGTGGTTAAGTCTGTCTGTGACTTGGATTCAGTCTGACATGCACGTCTGTCTGCCTGCCTCTCCTCGCCATGCCGCACCGTGCCAAGTCGCCATGACTACAGAGGAAGTCCCCCACATCACGTCTCACCAACAACCCCCCACACCACCCCTCCCCAACATGCATGCACTCACACACACACACACACACACACACACACACACACACACACACACACACACACAAACAGACAAACACACACACCCCGATAAAAAAGGCGAAAAATGGCCACCGTCAGTCAGTAGTTACAGTAAACACGCAACACAGCTCTAATTACAGCTTTCCCAGCAAAACCAGCCCCCACAAACACGCACACACACCTCTGGCCATGGCATAGGGTCAGTTAGAGGAGGTTATCCTCTCGCCGCCAGGAAAGACACCATGGCCGAAGTTAACCACAGACACACACACACAGACACAGACAGGAATTCTGCTGCTGCAGCACTATAACTGGACATTTGGATACTTTGCCCACGTCCCCTCCAGAGCATCAGAACCATGACCGTACGAGAGGAGCTGAGCACGTGGTTCAGCCGTAAGAGGAGCGTTTGGTCCCTCAGCACACAGGCCGGTGTTTAAACCTTAATAAAGTCTGGGTCCATCAGGGTTTGCATACCTACACGATGAAGTCTGCATCTTGTCTTTTGTTTGCTGAACTGTAAACAGGACAAGGGAACTAACAAAGTTTTCTTAATCCTTGTTGTGAGACAAAAGTATTCAAATAAAACTGTTTGTCAATCCACTTTTTAAAAACTTAAGTATTCCAATAAAATCTTCTGCCATTCAAAGCGCGGGGTGATTAACGCGGGGTGCAAACAGATCAAGTTTGGGAAAACAAGCGATGGAAAATCCAGACAAAACAATGACTAACTGTCTGGTGGACGGTTGGGCCGGGTGGTGAGTGGGGGAAGGGGGTGAACTGAACTGTCAGCGCAGTCCACCAGTTCTGCAGGGCCAAACGACTGAGAAATAGCACCAGAGGAGCTAATGGGTAAGCTGGCATGCGTCAGATTCAGGGTATGTAAGCAAGGTAGTTATTACAGCTAGCAATGCCCCTCCAGACGTTAAGAAAACTACCTCACTCCACAAACACACACACACACACACACACACACACACACAGCCCATAAAGCCAACAGGAGAAATAAGGAAATCTATATGTCTCTGCAGATCTGCCTAATTATACACATTACATTCACAAGCCCCAACACACATGCGCGCACGCGCACACACACAAACGCACAAAAACAGAGCTGGAGGGTATATAGGCTTTCAGACACACATGCTCATTTGCCCCGAATTACTGCTACATCTTACACAGTCGATAAGACTGACCTCTGTGGTTATGTAGCGACATGGTAATTATCCATATGTCTTCTGGCATGCCAGGGCTAATCGTCTGTGCGTGTGTCTGTGTGAGAGTGTGTGTGTGAGAGAGAGTGTGTGTGAGATTGTGTGTGTGTGTTTGGTGGTGGTGGGGGTTGACCGGCTAGCTACATGGCATACTGGGAGACATTACCCACTCCAGTTGGCGCCCGCCGGACCAGGGAGAGCACAAAGTGAAATGACGCCAAAAATAAACTAATTAGCGCCTTGTGTCTGCGAGACAGCACATTTCACACACACACACACACACACACACACACACACACACCTCCCCTCCCCTATACTCCAGACGGCACGATCTGCTAGTCCTTCTGGGATACGGACAGAGGCCACCTGTTCTCGGTTTTCTTGGTGTGAGGGGGAGAGGTGGAGGGATAGGATGGGGGGAGGTGAGATGACGTTCAGTCTGCTCGATAAACTGGTGCTTTGATGTAACTGTTGTGAGACACTTCATACATCTGCCACTATACATCTGGTACGACACACACACACACACACACACACACACACACACTTGCACAACAGGGGGAGCTCAAGCACATCACAGGCTTGTCCCCATCAGGCCTCTGCACTGATCCAATCAGATGTTCCCAGCGGATTCCCCAAAGGTACAATGCTCTGATGCAGCAGAGTGGAATCGTTGTTTTCGTTTTACATGACGAAATGTTTAGAGGGGGATGAATCGAGGGAAAAGTTAGCTCAAAGCGCTAATTAATCCATGCGTTCTGCACTTAACCCATTGGCAGGATACCATGTTTGCACACCAAGTATGGAAAGCTTCCAGTGATACGCAAGAGGGGGGGGGGAAAGAAAAAAAATTCAAATAAATAAATCCCCTGACCATATGTTTTCTCTATGCTCATCATGTGCTTAGAGAGGCGAGTCCCTCGCTATGAGTCACCACGGATGTTAAATCGCTTAGCCTTAGCGTAGCAGCTAGCCCATGTGAGCGTGTGTGTCTGCGTGCTGGTGGTGGGGAGACAGGAGGGCCGAAGGACCAGGCGGCCAGTCTGGAGGCTGCTCTGAGCTGAGCTCGTCCAGCTGGGCTGGGACTGGAGGAGCGAGCGGTAGCCTTCACATCCTACCAGCCCGGCGCCGGGCCCCCATCTGCTATCCCTGGCATGCGAGCCATTTCCTATGGCTGAGCTGGGGAGGTCAGGGGTTACTGGTACGGCACGTCCCCCACCCCCACCCCCCCTCCCTCCCTCCCTCCAGAAGGCGCTCCTAGCATTTGAGGCGGTGTACAGTGAGTCAGCCCTTGCAGTTCTAAAAGCTACGGGCTGCTAACACACACTCGTCGCGCTGACAGCCAAGACGAGATAAACACTGCAATATGACATAGATGCTTGGAGACAGAGTCTAAGCCTTTTAACTGTAGACTAAAAAGCTTCGGTGAAAATGAGCCCTATGCAACTCATTGTCATAAATGATGTCATGGCGTTCCAAAAATTCCACCTGGCAACTTCACTCTCGCTCATCTGCGACTCATTACCATAACAATCCCAGATGTTCCAGCCTCGTGTTTACAATGGAGATCGCCATGGCGACGGCTGCTCGTCGACTACAGTGCTATCTATGATGACTGACAAACAGGCGCACAGGGCATCAGCACAGCCTGAGAGCGGACAACAATGCAAGTTTCTCAAAGGAAGCAAACAGGAGCACAAAACCATGTGCGGCACACACTCTACTCATTAGACAACTGTAAAAAAAAGCGTTGACAAATACACTCATTAAGTTGGCCCGTATGGATTTCCGTGCAATACGACGTTGACTAAAAGCTATGTTCTCATTTCAAGAGCAAGAAATTAACTAGCAATTTGAGTAAACTTTTCCCTCGATTCAAGGCTTTTAGTTAATGCTGTTTCGGTACAACATTAACTTAAAGCCTTGTTCTCATTTCAAGAGCACTTTGTGACAGCGTTTTGTAAGTGGTAGTGATTTTCATCCGATGAAATCTTCTGCGTGTGTGTTGTGAGGGCGATTAAGGGAAAATTAGGGGGCTTTGACAACAATCCAAGCATGCTTTCATCATGAAAACACAAAAAAGAAATAACTCTAAACTTCAAGCTCCATTTTAGTTAAAGAAATTAAGTAAAACCCAAACATCTGAATTCAATGACTTATAACAGCAAAGAGGCAAAAAAGGACAAAACAATAGATGAAGAATACAAAACAAAGTGATTTAATCCTGAAATAGACTGATTTCCAGGAGCCAGCCACACACCCACACACACACACACACCTAAACAGCTCGGCGATATCCCCTCAGAGCAGTTTGCGTTGATGCAATGCACATCTACTGTGTATCCTGCCTCCACTCCCGCCAAACCCAATGTTTGTTTTGCCTTTTTTGTGCCTTTCTTTTCCTAATTAATGATGTAACTCTACAGTCGAGTGCGCTGTCGGAATTGTTCAAATCTGTTCCTGGGTGGCGGAAAGCCAAAACAACGCTACTCAGTTTTTTTTTGTTGCTTTCCTTAGCTGTTGCTCATGTGAAAGTCCACAGCCAGTGGAGTCTTTCCGGCCCGCGTGCTTATTTCTCTGAAAATAAAGTGGAACTCAAAACCAGGAACATTCAGAACACATGGTGGTGAGAACACAATAGTGGGTTTGGTTGTGGTGTACAGGGCAGGGCCACCAAGTTCTCCTTTCAAAACCAAGAGCCAGGAACATAACTAGGTTCCTGTAAACAGAAATATGGGGTAACCACGCTTACCTGCATGTCATGGATTTATACATTAGCATGCAAACAGTTTGCACAGAGATGGCACAGGAAAAGAAATCGAGCTTTTGGAGATGGGTCTTACAGGTCATAATGTTGATTCCACTTGGGGTCCAGTGTGTTCCTAACTGTGTCCGTTGAGTGGCATTGCCCGGATCCGTCAACGACGACTTTGGCGAATGGGTCAGGTAGGCCTGAGACAGAAAAGCAAGCTCATGGATGTTCATACCAAAGCATGATCTGCCAAGAGGCTAGTGGCATCATGGATACAGGTAAATTAGCTGATGTTTCAAAACACAGGGAAATGACAGATAGGAAATATCAGAGGGGGTACGGTGTGTGTATGTATGTATCTATGGGGGTAGGGTTTGTGTGTGTATGTATGGGGTTAGGGTGTGTGTGTGTGTGTGGGGTGGGGTGCTATTGTGCTATTTGAGAGTTGGTGGTAGACCTCTGTCCCTCCGGCTACGAAACTGCACGTTTGTGTATGTCTGAACACAGGTCTGACCTGTTCATTCACATTCACCTGCACAACTGGCTCCATTTCAGGGGCTTTCCAGCCAGGGCCATAATTGTTGACTGTGTGTGTGTGTGTGTGTATATGTGTGTATGTGTGTATGTGTGTGTGTGTGTGAGAGAGAAATAGACAGAGAGAAAAAAAGGAAAGATACATAGACATGATATGAAAACCTACAGCTGTCTACAACTCCTAAAATCCGATGAGTCACAATGAGGATTACTGCTCAGCTACATTTCTCTTTAACTTGTGACGCAACATCCCATACTTTATTTATTAGTCACTGGCTCCGTTTCCCCTTCCATATTACATAATGGAGAGGAGCCGTGATCCAGGCTAATTATATGCTTTAAGGCCGCTCAGTGCACAACTGCACGTAAAAAACGCAACATGCAACGCACACGCTTCACGAGAAGAGGTTGTCCTTTTGTGTAGACTCCTTGTCTTGCATGGCGAAACTCTATATCTGATCGTCAGATTCACTCAAGCGGATAGACTCCTACCCAGAGAAGGAGTACACAGAGCTCCTTAACCCTTTAAGATTCGTTTTAACCCTTTACTCTTTACAGTTGAAAGAGGTTTATTTATGATGCGAAAACTAAAAATGTCAAGGTTTTAAAAAGGTGAGGACAAGTATAATTAAGGCTAATAAATAAAATGAAAAAAAATTTAAAATGAGAAAGTATGTGAAGGAAATTAAAATGGATTTTTTTTGGTAAAACATTGCAAAATTAACTTACGGAAGAAGTCCTTCTTTGACAAGTTCTTCGCACAAAGGACTGCAAGGGAAAAAGAAGAGACATATGAGAAGCGTGTAAATGCAGCAAACATGGCAGCATCCTGTCAGGAAACATTCTGAGACACCACAAGTTGACGTTCACAAACAGCACTTCACATGTAGCGCATCACTATTTTTGAAAATTACATTCCTCTAGGTTTTTTTTATTTTTTATTTTTTTAAATAGTTACTCCGTTTTGTAACTCTAGACGTTTAGTTTTTCTTCAACATTTTTGCCACGGTTTAATTTAACGTCCCCTGAGGCCAACGTGTGGTGTTAAGCCCGCGGATGCCCAAACCTAAACCGCCCTTGTGTCACCCAGAAGCTGTGGGATGCTGTTTGCCTCCATGTAAAATGTCCGCAGACATTCCTGAGGGCCGGTCTGAGGTGCAAATCCCTTGCTGATACACAAAAGGCTCTCAGGAAGGAACCTCCTGACGCTGCACTAGCAGCAGCAGCTGACCATGGAGCGCCACGGAGAACTAAGTAGCCACGCTACTAGACTTTTTAAAAACCGAAACGCTACGGGGTGCTGGCCAACTTGGTGTTAATGATTAGCTTAAACAGCAGGTGATGGGTGTGTGTCCTCACATGTTGGTGGGTAAGCCAGAACACACACACGTACACACGCACACACACAGAGCTGGCAAATCATCAGCAATCGTAAATCATGAGAGCTGTCAGCAGGTAATACCGAATGTCACCCCCTTTTTTATTACTGCCACTTATTTGGGTGATAAGCTGATGTGGAGCTGGTCGATGCACAGTTAAGTTAAGGAGGGCCGCTGCCGCCACCTGGTTTCCTGTGCCGGGTGTGATCTGAGCAGGCGCAGCCGGGGTGTTGGGCCGGGCGGTTTAACGATGGCTGTCCGGCTCCGTTCCTCAGCCTTAGCCTCGCCGCCCCGGCCCCTTTCAGTTCCTACAGCAGCTGCAGCGTGACCGCTCTCAAACAGCTGGCACATTTCGTAAAGCTCGGAGACCCTGAAAAGGGATGAGATTGTGTGTGTGTGTGTGTATGGGGGGGGCGGGGTGCGTGCGTGTGTGTGACGCTACTCAGGAAACCCGATGCTCACTGCACACTAATTTCTCGGCAGAGCAGCGGGTGCCTTTGGCTCAGCAGCCTCCGTGCCTTATCTGTGTCTTATCGCCACGGCGCTGGGGCCACGCTCTCGTTCCAGACGACTCGGAGGGTGACTCAGAGTGTGCGCCTGTGTGTGTGTGCGCAAGCATCTAGATGAGAGTCAAATATCACTTCCTGACAGGGTTTGGGGCGGGGGGGGCGGGGGGGTTGTGGAGGCACAGGTATCTGCCACGCCAGCTGCCTCCCTCTAGGAGAATAGTCCCCTTCTGAGGGGGGGGCAGGACTGGACACTCCAGGAAGAACCTTAGAGCCGGAGGGGTGGGTGAGGGGGGTGGAGAGGCATCAGCGACTACACCAACCTCTGCCAACCACGCATGCCAGCTAGTGATTATGATGCGCTGGCAATGGGAAAGAAGTGCGTCAGTGGACGGTGGCATGGTCATCGTGGGGCTCCTTGTGCTGACTGGGAGCTCCGTGGTGAGACATTCCTGACCGCAGGGGTGAGAGGAGGGGCCGCAGTTGCTCCGCTCCGTCAGAGCCAGAGGACAGGAGGATATGGAAGACAGAGACAGAGGGGGTTGGGTGCGGGGGGGGTCAGTAGACTGGGTCAAACAGCCTGACCTCCTGTGCTGTCCACGCAGAGAGGTTCCAGACAGAAGGAGATGGATAGTCCAAAATGTATATTGGAGGCGGGTCAATGTGTGTGTGTGTGTGTGTGTGTGTGTGTGTGTGTGTGTGTGTGTGTGTGTGTGTGTGTGTGTGTGAAGATGGGTGGCTCCTCTTGACCATGTGCTTCCCATCAAAGAAAAAAAAAAGGTTAATGACCATCTGTGGCACCAGCCGACAGGGATAACTGATGTCTGCACACACACTCTTCAAAACACACACAGGCACACTACACACAGCACAGGCTCTCCTCTCCGAAAAAAAAAAGACCTGACCCACCCCTCACCAACTATTCCAAGCCCCTGCTTTCGTTTCTCCTCAAGTACGGGACGACTGTGAAAGTGAAAGCGAGAGAGAATCTTGTAAAAGCTGCACATCAAACCCCGGGCCTGAGGGGCAGAGGAGGCTGAGAGGGCCCCGTTACCACGCCGCCGCGAAAGGGGGGAAATCGCGCCACTCAAGGGGACTCCACTCGAGTTAGCGGAGTCTGGTCCCGCACTCACTGCAAGCGGGATTTAAGAGCTTTCCTACAGACCTTGGCATTTACGACGGGGCACAGGCGCTGGCGGTTTTCTTGGAAAACCCCGAGCTTATGACTTAAAGGAACTATCAAAACTGCACATAAAACAAAAGGAAGAGAACACACCCAGCAACACTGCGCAGCGAGAGCGCCTGTGGGCCGCAGAAAAGAACTGCGTCCAACGAGCGAGGATGATGATGATGATCACGATGATGATGATTACGATTAGGCTGAGGCTCTCTGATGGACCCTGACTGGATGTGGTCGCAGATGTCTGACTAAAATACAAGGACATCCGCAGTCACATGTTTTCCACAGTCTCTTTTTAATGGCTTGAAGTTTTCCAACAGAACAGGGCATTGCTGCGATTTCACACAAGGTGATTTTTATTTGCGTAGGATTTTCAATGAGGCAGATGTGCTGTCAGTGTGTGTGTGTGTGTGCGTTTTTTCTAACCAGTAACTCTCCCCTTTGCCTAATCAGCTATGACAGGTCCTGCAGTTCTTGGAAGGGTTGAGGGAGATTCCTCCTGCTGGCACCACGGCCGTCTGGAGCGAGTCTGTGGCCGGGAACTGGTGGGAGGCAGCGCTCACAGATGAGAAAGCGAGGAGTGGAGACCCCTTACTACCTCCACCTGGGATTCACCCTTTACCCTCTCTTAGGCGGAACACTAAGGCACCAGATGACAAATGCAACACAATGTCCAGACAGAAGTTCAGAGTTCAATCAGAGGACTCATTTCTTGCTGTGTGACTGTCGGCCTTGTTGTCACCTCGGATGGCCTACCCTTTTTAGAACAGAACAGGTTCCATTGATCGGAACACCTGGAATATTACTGGGACGCACAAGTAAACTGACGCTGATGACAAATGACATTCAGACGTAATTTGAACCAAGTTTAACATAAATCAATACCACCCACCAGGTTGCAAGTGTAACACTAGCAGGGGCACCCATGCCCCTGCTTGAACCCTGGTAAATCTACCACCTGCCCCACTACTACTACTGCTGCTGCTGCTGCTGCTGCTGCTGCTGGTCACCTTAGAATGTTAGCGCTCCAACGTACCTCTAACCACCACCACCCCACTCCCCATTCAGACCCAAACCCAACCCCTCTCCCCATTCCGACCCCAATCCAACCCCTCTCCCCATTCCGACCCAAACCCATCCCTCTCCCCATTCCAACCTTCACACTAGCTGCCGTTTCATTGCGCCCATTTTTTTTACTAGAGGTGAGGAACAGGTGGCGGGACACTTTCCATTCCCACAATCCCACTTTTTCCTCTCCACAGTCGGGGCGGCTGGCGAGGGTCTTCAACATGTCGGAGTTGATGGGCTGTGCGCCCCGCTCTTTGACATGTTTACTGGGCCTCGTAACGGAGGCACAATGATAGGAAACACTCACTTCATATCTGAATAATTTACCAGTGCACAGTTCTCGAGTCACACCCAGCCTCAGGGAACACACAAGGGAGATGGAGAACGAGAGAAAGAGACAGAAAGACGCAGAGAGGTGAGAGAACGAGAGAAAGAGAGACAGACAGAAACTGAGAGGTGTGAGAGCGAGCGTAAGAGAGAACGAAGGTGCCAGACTAGGGGCCCCCCAAGTTTCACACATACACAGACTCGCAGACTCACGCACAACCATACACAAAAAAAACACGGCTTACGAAGGGACATTTTCAAAAGCAAGCCTCGAGGGCAAAGTTCTGAACAGTCTGGTTCACCACTCCAATCATTTCACAATTCCAACACAAAGATGGACCAGGGCGTCCAGAGAAGACTGGAGTATGGCTGCACAAGTATTGTGTGGGCTGGCTGGCTGACTGGATGGCTGGCTGGCTGGCTGGCTGGCTGGCGAGACCTTTCAGGTTCAGAGCTCCTTCAGTGAAGCTCCAGGCCTACTGGAGACGGCCAGTCCAACTGGAAACGCCTGGGAGAGAGAGGGAGAGGAGAACAGACCAGAGCCGGGACCTAAATTACATGGGTGGCTCAGGACACGCTAGCCAAATGGAGGTCGTAAAATTCAGCAAGGGCAACCGAGCAACCAAATTACACAGGCTAGCGGACGAAATCACAACATGACAATCAGAACGCTGACCCGAGCCAAACTGTGACAGGAGCAAAGGGGATCGTGACAGGCACGGGCTAATTACAGAAGACATCTCGATGGCCCCATGGCCAGGAAACTCACAATGCTTGTCCTGTGGACTTTAGCAGCCCAAAGTTTCAATGTATAGAAGAGGCATCACGGATCAACGCTCGTACACAAGATTCTACAAGCAGCCCTTTGATATACATCAGCACTCGTTGATGGTCAATCATCAGACACTGGCCAGAATGTCAGAGGGCGACTGTCTGCAAGTACGGGAGGTGGGGGGCCGCCTTGGGTCTCTCCGTCCCTGGGCATGAGTGAGCCCTCAGACTGGGTGAATGGGCCACCAGCTGAGCGAGGAAGGGAGGGAGGGAGGGAGGTAGCTCACGCTTCCAAACGCAGTGGGGATTATGGGCTTACCTGCTCACTTCTCTAGTGTCAGCTGCGAGTAAGGGGAGTTTTCCTGAGGATATCAATGAGGGTTTTCTGAATGCAAAAGGTTCGGTTGCAGGGTGGTAGAGACGGCAGGTGGGGGGGGGGGGGGGTCAGGGGAGGGCTACGGCAGGGAGAGGGAGAGTTCATAAAGGATATGAACTTGCATTTTCCTAAAAGACCCTCTCAAAATGATCAAAACATTTTTGTAAGCAGTTCATTTGAAAAACGTACAAAAGGTCTTAATTGTATTGAGTTGTCCTACCGCCGCAACAACGCAGTTGTAATGAGGTGGTTCTCTGTTAGATTGCGATCAATGACAAAGTGTCGTTATGACGACAGCATTAAGACATGAGTTTGCGGGTAACTAAGACACCTCCACCTCCACATTCTCAGTCAAGGAAGAAGCCAAATCTATTTAAGGGTTGAGGCTGAGATTTCCAAGAAATGGTCTGTGTTCCAAACACACTCTATTTCTGGCCATTCCGCGTTTACCCTGAATGGTGCAGGAGATGGTGGACGCAGCAGACGGACCGCAGCCCAGTCATGTGCGTTGGAGAGAAAGTGTGTGTGTGTGTGTGTGTGAGTGTGTGAGTGTGTGTGAGTGCAAGCAGGAAAGCAGAAAGCACTCTCACCTCAGGAGTTAACAGATACATGTGCTCTCACTCCCTCACACACAAGCGTGAACACAGACACACACACACACAAATTAGCCTACATTCCTCACAAAGCTTGGGCAAGATAACAGATGGTGTTGAGCACTTGGGCATATCTGGAGCGGCCATGGCCTGGCATGCTAAACTCTGTATGACCCGGAGATTTTTAAAGAGGGGGTTGGGTAAATTGGGCACACCCGCATCCCGTAACCCCCCCCCCCCCCCAGGTCTGACAGCTAGTGTGGGGAAACACCACACTAATGCCCAAATGATGCCGAGGGACAAGCAACGGCCCCGATTTTAACACACTCAAACAATCTGCATTATTGATGGCTGTCTGAACTCCTCACCCCGACATGTCCAGGATTGAACCCAACCATGGGTTAATGGCCTGAGTGTTTAACAGAAGAATCTCCCTTTGGCAAGGAGCATAAAAGACTATATGGCTACAGATTTTTACAAGATTCTCCAAGCTAGACTCGTCCCGTTTCGAGCCAGAATAATTAGGTCACCTCTTATCCTGAAGAAAGAGTGGCAACTCCAGCGAGAGCATTAGGAAGCTGTTGACAAGGATCACCCCCGAGTAGGCTAAGGACCAAATCCCTTGTTACACTAAACCTCAAGAGCAGAGGTCAAGGTGAGAGAGGTCATGGTAAGGTCAGCACCCCATACCATCTTCAGGTGTGGTCCACACTTCCCTTCCCCCACCCTTGGATGAATAATCCACCAATATAGCTTTTGGCTAGCTTTTAGCCTACATCATGCCAACGCCTGACAATGAATCGTTTCTCTCTCACTGCATTTAGTAGAGGCTCCGCTAATCCCTTGGCAGAGGTCAGACGTAAGGGGTGAGGCTCCGGCTCAGTGAGGAGTAATTCCATTGAGACTGCGAGGCCACACAAAGTTACTGAGGTGGGGGAGGGGTACTGAGGGCTGAGGACCGTTGAGGAGCTAAGCTTCACCTGCAATCAATAAGGTACACATGAAGGAGTAGAAATAATATGTGCCTGTTGTACACACACACACACACAGACACACGGGGGGGGGGGGGGGGAGAGTGAGACTGCTGATCCACTAGAGTGGAAGACTGGAGCTCACAGCCACAGCGGTGGTGTTATGACACTACCATAGCAACAGAACAAAGGCTCAGTCGCTCGTTCTTAAGTCTGTGACTAACTACCCTATAGCAAGATAACCAAGATAAAAAAAGGAAGAAAAAACAAAACTGCTGCTGGAGTGTATCAGAGTTGAGATCATTTCTTTAGATAGCGCTTTTAAGTTTCCCCATCAGGGGTTTTTCCCATGTTTTGTGTCTCCTGAAGTCAATCGAACAAGTAGGGCCAGGGACCGCATGAGTTAACGGAGTAGTGTCGTCTTTTCCTTCCTTGCAAAAAAATGTTGATGAATAACATCCCTCCATGTTGACACCCATCTGGAAGGACAAGGAGGGTTGCATGTTTACACGGCTGTCTAAATGTGATATCTCTCCAAATGGTCCCGAAAACTTTCAGTATTGCGAAAGAGGGAACGAAACGAAAGCATGCAACGCTCAAGCCTCTCGGCCCCAAGTGAGAGTTTACACTGTGCTGCTTTGTGGCAGCAAAACCAACAATTAGCTTTGCTACACAACATGCTACACAGATATCCCATTACATTTGTCCATTACCAATGAGCCATGAATTAGCATGAATTAGACTGTCGGCACTGGGGCTGTGTTATGGTTGGTAAACACTGCGGTCGGGCAGGGCTGTTAACGAGGAAATATTCCACTTCTGAGAGGGAGAAGTAGTGACACACAGGGATCCTGTTTCACTAGTCTGACCGGCGCACCTGAATTACTTCTGTTAAAAAGCTAGGACCGTAGCCTGGTGTCTAGCCCTGCCACACTGTGACTGACTTATGGCCTTTGACCTTTGACATATGGCTTTAGTGATGCATCAGTCCCCCCTGCCTGCCTTTCCAGATGATATTTAAACACCAGTGCTAAACGCCTAGCATTAACCACAAGCCACTGAGGAGTGAAGGGGTCTCTTGAATTCCACAGGCTAGGCTATGATGGCTGCCAAAGAATCATCTACAGCAAACCAACTGTGACCAGGAGAGATAACATTTCCAGCAGCATTAACCTTCAACAGAGGAAGACTGGCAACAAGCATTACACAGCTAGGCCCTCTGTGCTCTTGAAAGACAATCGTTGCCATGGAACCATGTACCCCACACATGCTTTTAAAAACACTAAGGGGGTCAAAGAGGCTCAGTGTGCGACTCTACGTGATCAGATGCAGAGGAGGATTGGGTTTTCCCCGTCAGGAGGGAAGTAGCCCACCGGCCGAGCAGGAAGAAATTAAATGAAACATGAAGTGCGTGAGATTGTCTAATGCACGGCGCTCCGACCGGGTCATCAGGTGGAGTAGGGTGGGGGGAAGCAGGGCGGTAGGGGGAGGGGCACTGTGCAGCGATGCCCCAGTGCAAAAAAAAACAGGTCAATCCAAGGCTGCCTTTTGTTTCCACAAACACACCCTGCTGGGCTGCTCACATGAATGGAACCATGGGCTGTCATGGGGTGGGGGTGGGGAGGCTGTAGACGGACATATGAAGAGTGAGTGTGCAAGTGTTTCTTTGTGAGTCATGGAGACTTGGCATAAAGACACCACCGAACTTGCTACACGCACAGGCGCACGCATACACCAAACCTCAGGGACCTGCTGCGGTCATCCCTGAGAATCAAAGAATTCTGACAGCGCCAGCCCCCACCTCATCCGTACTCACGGAGAGTAACGTCATCATGCCCGCCGCCCCAGCGGCCTGTTTTGACTCCCACTGCACTCGTGCGCGTCTCATTCACAGCATTGTTCCCCGGCAAAACAAAAGAGCTTCCCTTTCCCCCCTCGGCAATCTGCTCCTCCCTGCTCTAGCTTTCAACACAGAGAGAGAGAGAGAGTGAGAGAGAGAGTGAGAGAGAGAGTGAGAATGAGAAAGAGCGAGACAGAGAGAGAGCTAGATAGAGAAGGAGAGTGTGTGTGTGTGAGAGAGAGAGACTGGGGGGGGGGGGGATCTGCCCAGGTCATGAAATCGCACCTCTAATCTCGTCTGCACTTCCTCTGGCCGCACTTTACGTTCTTGTACCCACCCCACCACCCCCCCCTCCAGACCTGCTCTCCTCCCTCCCTCCTCCTTCCCTAAAAATGTTCTGCATGCCAATTATGTCATTCATTAAAGAGGCCCAGGAGCGCTCCTCCTTCCCTCCTACCCGCCCCGCGCCAGCAGCCCCGGCGGAGTGGGGACAGACACACCTCTCACCAGGGAGATCAGGAATCTACACGGAGTGTAATGCAGCCAAGCCGACAGCACGCTGGCAAACTGACAACACGCGTGCAGAAGAGAGGGAGGGACGAGAGAGCGAGAGAGAGCATGGAGACAGACAGAGGGGGGAAAAGAGAGGAACAGTTAGGGGGAAAATGTCCTAAAGATACCTGATACCTTGTGGAGGAGAGAGGGTGGCAAAATGTCTTTCAAGTGTTTGGCTTTTAGAAATGTTAGGAGATGGATGGCTTGCACCTGGCTTGCATCAGAAGATCGTCCTCCTTCGTGTTTCTAACCAAAGGTTTGTCTCCTCATCTAGAGGCATAGTCTTGCCACTGGGCACATAGCACAACATTCTAATAACTCCATGAAAATGTCTCATCCGGCCTGTGTGATATTGAACCACATGTGGCCATCTGGGTGGGTAGGAGGGAGGGGGTGGACGGAGAGAGAGAGAGAGAAAGAGAGAGAGATTTGGTATCTGGGACAGGCGGTTACTGTGACCAATCCCTCCCACTCTGAGCAGAGCAAAAGCGAGGCGAGTCGAGGGAGAGACCTGGAGGAGGGCCGGGAGGAATGAGGGGGGGAGAGAGGGAGGAATGGAGGGAGGGATGACTCACTTTGCTGGGCCTGCTCCTGGTGAGCCGAATAAAGTGAAAGAGAAAGACACAAAAACAGCACGAGAGGACAGACGAAACCAAACGACTGAAGGTGGCACAGAACAGAGGAGCACTAGAGGAGGAGAACTAGAGTAAGGAACCGTGGAGGATCACAGAGCAGAAGATCAGAGAGACGAAATGTAGGCCAGAGACACAGCGGGAGGGAAGGGGGGATTGAGTGCGTGTCAGAGAAAGATAGAGATAAAGAGAAAAAATGAAGGAAGGATAAGGAATCCAAGCGGGTGAAAGATGCATGAGGTGGGCCTCACCGAAAGGCTCAAATTTACATGAATCTCCGTGAGTCAGAGACATATGAGACGGAGGTGCAGAGCGAAAGGAAGCTATTGGTACCTATAACAGTATAGCAACTCCTCCAGTACCAACCTACATCTTCTTAATCGCTACCGGGGGCCGTGTGAGTCTGTGAGTCTGTGAGTGTGTGAGTGTGTGAGTGTGTGAGTGTGTGAGTGTGTGAGTGTGTGAGTGTGTGAGTGTGTGAGTGTGTGTGTCAGGGGGTGAGGATAGAGGGAGGTCGGAAACTAAATCGCCTGAATTTTCAATCCCAGCACACGGCCCATACAGAGACGATGATTCATTTCCCATCTGGCAGCAGATCAGCGTGAGGAGCAAGATGATGAGGAGGAGAGGAGAGGAGAGGAGAGAAGAGGAGAGGATGAGAGTAATGAAGAGAAGAGCGGGAGAAGCGAGGATGGGACTTGCCGCTGGGAAACGGATGTGCCAGTTTCTCAAAGTCGACCGGAAAATAAACAAGATCCTTTGTGGTGCAGGGGCACTGGGGGCCTTGAGCCAGAATGGAGAATGACTGTGCGCTTGTGTGAGGATGACGGGGTGAAGGGACACCCTGTCAAAGGACAGGATGAGAGCATCCTCACATCCCCACAGAGAGGACCCGTCGTCTCAGCCAGCGCTTTGGAATCACTTCCCTGTTGCATGCCCCCGACCATTCAGAGGCCACTTAAAACGAGCCTCAAACCCAAATCCTGCCACCACCACCGAGTTAAAATTTAGTAGGGGAAGAGAGGCTAGGAGCCCGAGAGGATTCTAGGAGGATTCTTAGAAGTCACAGCACTTCTGGATCAATCATTAACTAATCAAGGTTTCTCAGAACTGTCGTCATTGGCCCAGTTCTTTACAGAACTTATAATGCATGTGTCTGCATAACAACTTGTCACCTGCAAGACTATTTCCTGTCGGAGTCCCTCCTCTCGGAACCACCGATCCAGAGGGTCCATTCCATCTTCTCCTTTCACTCCTGCCTCCTCTGCCCTTCACACACCAGGATCCCTACAGGGCCACTTCACCTCCGGTCTAGTCAGGCTGCATCTTCGTTTAGTGACCCACCCTCAGCTGCAGTATTAGTGGAAGATGTCTATGGATGGTTGTGTGTTTGTGTGTGTGTGTGTATGCACATTTGTAAGCCTCTATGTGTGCACTATATGCTGTCTGGTAGAGAGTCCTAAAGAATGTATTTATTTTTGTTTCCATATGCGTGTGCACTCTTTGACCGACCCAAGGCCAGATTGTGGCTGGATTCTAAAAGCTCTTCATCTTGGAACATGTAGAAAGAACCGAAAATCCCAACTGCCTAAATCATGTATGAAGCTACAACCATTCATAGCTTCTCCACCGCACAAAAATGGACCCGTTGCCCCCGTATGTTACACAAACAGAACCTCATAAGTACACCCAGTCAGTCTCAAACAGACAGTACACACAACTGCAGTCTGCCTGAATAGCTCAGCATGTAAACAGACAGCACATCAGATAAAGGGCCCAAACTACTTGGGTGGTGGGGGAATCTTTTGGCAGGAAAACAGCAGTAGTCGTGACGTAGGCGGCCTCAGTCTCCTGTAGCGCCGAGCGGCGCAGCCTGTGTGTGTGTGTGTGTTTGTGTGTGGGCTTTCTGAGGCTCGGTGACAGGATTGCAAGGTTGGCGCTCCCCAGCGCAAGGCGGGCATGCAGCATCTCACTTTAACAGCTCCTCTCCACACACGCACATACACTCGCTCTTGCTCCCTTTCTCCCACACGGGCCACGGTGGGAACACCACCACAGGAGTGAGGGGGAAATCTCAGCCACAGTGAAGGAGAGGGGGGAGAGAGAGAGAGGGGAGAGGGGGGAGAGAGAGAGGGGAGAGGGGAGGATAGTGGGAGTGAAAGAAAGAGAGAGAAGTGCGTGGTAGAGAGAAAGAGAACATGCAAATGAGTGAAACTGAATGTGAGCGGCAGAGAAAGAGGGAGAGCAAGAGAGAGAGAAAGATGGAGAGGTGGAACTGAAGAGAGAGTGATGGTTCAGGAAGCTGGGGTGGCCGCGGCACATGAACAGCAACAAACTCCTGCGGTGTGCCGTCAGACCGCGAAACAAAAGCACTTGGGGAGAGGGTGAAGACTTGAAGGAGGGCGAGAGAGGAAGAGAGAGAAGTTTCAGACTCTCTTAGCCAAACACCTCAGAGCACTGACACGCCACAGGGGTAGAGAAACAGGCAGCGGGACCAGAGCCTGATATGTTTTCAGGGTGTGTGTGTGTGTGTGTGCGCATTAGAATAAGTATGCATGTGTGTGTGTGAGAGAAGTGTGTGTAGTGTAGTGTGCCTGTGTGTGCATATTGTATGGGGGAGGCATGCATGGAGAACTGTTTAGTCAGCAGTAGGTGATGGGTATCTCAGGCCTCTCGGTTTGGGCTGAGGGGGCTTGGGAACATCCTGGCAGAGGAAGAAGCGGAGACAGAGAGAGAGTGAGAAAGAGAGAAAGAGAGCGAGCGAGAGAGAGAGAGAGAGAAGCCAAGAAAGAGAGAGACGGAGGGAGGGAGGGCGAGATGCCATGGAACTGCCGCCTGCAGAAATAGCACAGACAGTTCCATCACCCTGTTTCCTCCGCGAGTGGTCACAGTTGCCGTGGTGATGGAGGAACGGAGGAACCCTCGGCGGGCCTGTTAGTGGGCTCTGACTCAGAACAGCAACTGGGAAGAGGAGGGCAGGGATGGGTGGGAAGGAGGACAGAGGGGTGGAGGGGATCTCCCAACATCGGCCTGTGACTGTCAGTAATGGCATATAGAGTATAAAGTAGAGAGAGAGAGAGAGAGAGAGAGAGAGAGAGAGAGAGAGAGAGAGAGAGAGAAGAGGAGTGGAAGGGAAAAAAGGGGGAGAGAGCCAAAGAGCAGACAGAATCAGAGTTGGCACGTCGGCAGCACCGGTGACGGTGCATCGTTCTGCGGGGAGCCGAGATAGACAGGAAGTGAGACGCGCTAGAAAGATAAGTGTGTCAAGCAGCGGCAGCCTTCACCACTGTCTGCTCTCCGTCTGGGCCGGATCCGGAGCGCTGTGGTGGTGGTGGGGTGGTGGCGGGGGCTGGTTGGGGTCAGGTGGATCAGAGGTTGACACTCTGTGCCAAAACTTGCAGCTCACTTTCTAGCAGGCCTCTACAAACAATGTAGCACAAACTTTTCCAAACAGACCCGGTAGCCCCCTGTTTGTTCGTTCGTTCGTTCGTTAGTTTGTTCTTTCCCTAGCTCCATCGTGACTAGCGTCACAAGACCCTTCCAGATGGCTGGGAGGCATGTTCACACGTTCGCGCTTGCGAGGCCTGTTCGCTCACTAGCTTGTTCTTTCGTTCGCTCGCTCGCTGCACTCTGGATGACTCAACTGCTGCAATTCACACTGCGCAAGTGTCTGTGCTCCCGAAACAAGAAATAAAAAAGAATTCTGCTTGGGTGACGAGGCGCTATTTTGGGAGATGCAGAGCCTTGCTGTTTTTCTTATGCGCGAGAAATGTCACATCGCACTCTTGCTTGCTTGCTTGCTCGCTAGCGCAGTACGTAGTACGACCAACTATTTCCACGGACAGTGCCTTGGGGAGACGACAGAGAACAGATAGCACGGAACAGACTGACCAGATGCAGGGAGAAAAAAAAATGATAATTAGGCCAACACTGCCTCTGCCCATAGCCCTAATTCTCCGTCAAGGACACTTGTGTAATGTTTTTGCGTGTGTTGTCTGTTGCAATTGGCGTGGAGCACACCACAAAGTCATAGCCAGAGAGCAAATGGTGCTGCAGAGTTGAAAAACAAGCCAAGCAAAGAGACAGTGAGGCCGTGTTTATGTGTCGTAGGATGTGCGTGGGTGTGCTGTGTATTTATGCTTTTTTTTTGGTCTGTGTTCTTGTGTACGTGTGTTTGTGCTGTTCCACGTGTGGGTGGGTGTTTGTGTGCGAACAGTTAACCTTAGCATAGACAACCTCATACCTGTCTCTGGTTTGTAAACATTATCCTCAAAGGTTACGCGTCGTCTTCCAAAACTCAGAGTTCGTGTTTTTTAGCGTCTTCCTTTCTATCTGAACCCAAAGACTCCGCAGCAGGCCTCACTGGCTTACACAGCAACACATCCCCAAACATTATACTTCCTCCTTGCCAGCACACCCGCATCCAATATCAAAAGTACACATCTCAACTTGGGATGGATTAGAAAGAAAAATCACCCTACAACCCATGACTGAATAGCTTGGCTACGCGGCAGGCTGTCCAGGCTGATTGATGTGGACCAGACCCACACGCTGGAGAAGCAGTGGCCCGCCAAAGGAAAGCAGCATGCTGGGACAGGAGACACGGCCACAAGCAGTATGGTGCACCCCGATGCCGAGGTCGTTTCACACAACTGTAACAAACTAACACCCCACACACAGTACGCCTATCCTCCCATCCCCCAACACCCCTACCAGACACACACCAGACTGTGTAATGGTATTGCTGAATGAAACGCAACAGACAGAGAAGGATGGGGGAGGGTCTGTCTTCTGCCTGCTCTCTCCCCCTTCTCTTTCACTTTCTTGTCTGAAAGCCCCTTGGCTTGAGCTGAGCAGTAATAATGAAAGATTCAGAGATTGCTTGTTGTCTAGACAGAATTTTTAATGGCAGGCTTCCATTTTTATATGCAGCTCCCACCTCTCTACACACCACCTCTCTCTCTCTCTCTCTCACACACACACACACACACACACACACACACACACACACACACACACACACACACACACAGTTTCTTTCTGTTTCTGTCCGAGGCCATGTACCCTGTTTGAATGAGTCACCACACAGGCACTAAGTTATTGTTTAACATCACAGCTCTCCCGTCTGAAGGAAGAAAAACAAAACCAACTTTTCCATACAGACGGTCAGATAAAGGAGAGAGAGCTGGACCTGCAATAAGCGACAGGCCAGACACGCACACACATACACACAAGAAATGGGCCAAAAAAGAAGCAAAAAGTCAGACCTTAATCCCGTTTTAATCCCCTCCACACAAATAAATCACTTTCACTTGGGCGGCGGGACAGCGCAGCAGAGAGGAGGGCCGGCTTGGGCATAATGGTCAGGAACACAGCAGGACACGGGGGCGAGCGTGGGAATGATTAACAGGGCGTGGATGTGCCCCCTGCCCAAGCCGCCCGCACGTGTTCGCCCCAAAGTACAAAATAACACCGGCACGGCAGCAACAAGTTGAGTCATTTGTATCTCTCAAGGTTGATTAACTCTGTGTTGGGGGGGTCGTCTGTGTGTGTGCCTATTTGACTCGGCCTGTGTCTGTGTGTGTGTGTGCCTATTTAACTCGGTCTCTCTGTCTGTGTGTGTGTGTGTGTGTGTCTGTCTGTCTGCATGCACTCATTTGTCTTACAGACAGCCAACACCTGCCACCTCTGTGTGAGATAATACCATAACACCTTGTCTACACTCCCACCGTGTCTGTGCGACCCACGGCAAAAACAAACTGAGGCACAGAAACGGTTTAATAAACACTTTATGGGAGCTCCGCCGATGACACCATAAAATAAACCCTGGGAACAAATGAACCATGCAGCGGCTAGCAGCGGAGCTAGCCGTGTACATGTGCATGTGTGTGTGTGTGTGCGCGAGTGTCTCTCCCTCTCTCACACACACACATAGACTCACCACACATACACAAACATTTGTCAATGGACTAGCAGCTGAAACACAGAGTACTCTTGTCTCAATACATATGGATCATCTGTTGGGCTGGGCTGGGGGGGTGCTGCATGTTCCATATCTCAGTGGAGACGGAACAAAACTTCAACAGCCTCAGCCAGCAGGCCTCTGGGTTTGCCTCCACGCTTCTCAGACACGTGGCAGGTATGACTTCGAGGAATTTTACACCAGCGTCCCACCTGGCAAGCAAGTGGGTGGGTGGGTGGGCGAGCGCTCAGAGGGGGTGAAGGGGTGGCATGTTTATGGCTGGTGTTCCGGAGTTCAGTGAACTGGGCAGGAGCTACTCATTAACCCCTGGAGAGGGGAGGGGAGGGCGGGAGCCGCTGGTGGAGGCGACGGGAACGGTTGAAAGGCGCGATGGGTTAAACGGCTGACGAGGCCACATGGCAGATTAGCTCTTATCAGACGATGAAAAGAATTCCGACGAAAAAGAGAGATACGTGTTGGAAGTGACCTCAGGAAAACAACTGAGGCTGACTATTCAGTGGGGAAAAAAAGGTGTGTGTGAGAGAAAAGGAGGAAAAGTCAAAAAAATTCCAAAGGGTCAAAGCAGACACCGTTTGCAGCCACGTGAATAATGAATGTCTGTGTGCATGTCTACCTGTGCAGTATTTGCCTGTGTGTGTGTGTGTGTGTGTGTGTGTTTGTGCTCATACATGAGTGTGTGCGTGCGCGCGCATGTCGGTCTGTGTGTCAGCCGGAGAGTGTGTGTGTGTGTGTGTGTGTGTGTGTGTGTGTGCGTACGTACGCAAGTCATCTGGAAGGGTCAGACTAAACACGCGGAGCGGAGGAAGCCTGGATGTGCATGGGAGCCCCTGGCCACAACACAGGGCCGCCCCCCTTCCCTCCCTCCTCCCTCCACCATCCCCGAGAGGCCCTGCTCTGACAACACAGCCAGTCCTCCACCCCTGCACTGCTCCAAACATCCACTCTGTTTGTTCCTGCTTAGACTCCAGCTCAGGTGTGCTTACGTAAGGGAGGGTCGAAACCACATGTGGGTCGCCAACACAAGAGCCCCCACACATTTCTATACTGGGCACTGTTGCCAAGTGGAAATGTTCTCTGCTGTCAAGCATACTGTGATATATCTTGTGTGTGTGGGTGACCGTCAGCCAAAAGAAGAGCTGAAGATTTTCCCAGTAAAATCTCCCTAAAGAACAGGTCTCAGATTCGCTAGTCGTGTTGAGCAATACTGGAGTAGCCAGAATCTGTTTAGGTCAGAATGAAAGCGAGCCGTCTATGTTGACGTGAAAGACGTCTGGGCAGGAGGATAAGCAAGACAGCACCTGAAAGGTTCTCTGTTGTGAAAAGGATGTAATCGCCTCCATGGTTGTTACCGATAGAACAGGTTTAACATGAAACTGAGAATTTCTATGGAAATTGACCCTGTACAGAAACTATTTAAATGTAACGCAGCAAATATTCCAAATATTTTTTGTGTCGCTTTTGGTAATACTATCATGTGGATGTAGTCACCACGGCAAATTAATCCTAAAGATATCTGCATAATGTCGACTGGATTTCATTTTTTGGGGTAATCCTCCTGTGTGCACTTCAAATGTGCTTCCAAATTTCAAGTCAGAAACTCGCTCATATTTTCCGAGCAGCCTACCCAACACGGATCATCGGCATTGACATTGGTTCCCTCTCCTTAGGCTGACCGTGAGGGGATCCCCAGGCAAGGTCACTGATGAGGAATGTGTGAGCCAGCCAAGCACGCCCCACTCTACAGCCTGTATAGGAAGCATTCCGTCAGAGCAGGGTTGTAAAAAAAGTACAGACAGGAAATGCCCTCTGCCTTTCGAGAGGATTGAGAGAGAGAGAGGGAGAGAGAGAAAGAATAAAAGATGGCCTCGGGTAGAGACTGACAGGAGTATGAAGTCCGAACAACACGAAACGATCGCACGCCTCTTACGTTTCTTAAGTCGTCGAGCACTCCCGTCAAGAAGCGGGTGGGTTTAGCCGCACACTCTACCTTCAAAGCGGAGGTCGTCTTGTAGCGTTATGCTAATGCCTCAGAACATCTGAGAGGGGGCAGGAAAAAGGGCTCTGGCAATGGGCCAGGAAACCCAGCCAGGAAAAAGGTTTTTTGATGAGGAAGAAAAGCCTGCTGTAAGCAGCGTGTATAGAAGCCCAAGACTGATGGATCTACCTAGCGCCTAGCGCTGGGAGCAATCAACTCTCACACAGCTCCTCATACCTCGAGTCGACAGACATTCAGGTAGAGGACAACCAGAGGTCTCGCCCATTGTTCAGTTTCACGGCTTTGAAACAAAAAAAGAAAAGAAAATGGTTCACACGCTTGTCTACGCTCCCTGAAAGAAAAAGCACTTTAAGTATTCATAGGCAAGCAAAAAAACACTCCAATGTGGTTAATGTGCCAGTACTCATGTCAGATTTCATTAACCTAACCAACCATTACTGCTGAGAGGGGGCAGAACTGGATGACGCTTGTGTGCGCTGGAGAGGGCCAGAGCAGGTGAAAGCCCTCTACTCTTCCACAGACCAGTGTCCCACGGGAGAACAGGCCTGCTCTACTCCACTAACCAGAGTCCTTTACTCCACTGACCAGTCCTCTACTCCACTGACCAGAGTCCCACGGGAGCCCAGGCCTGCTTGGACATGTGGAGTTTACTGCTTTCCAGTCTCATTTCCTTTATTCTAGGGCAAAGAGTCAACAGGCCTCCTGATTTAGCTCCCGGTACGGTACATCCTGTGGAAGTCCGTCCCTCCTCGGTGGGGAGACAGACGAGGCTATTTTCTGTCCAGCCGTGGACATCCCGACTCTCTCCACTTCCCTTAAATGCACTTTCCTCAGTGAGAGAGGGGGGGGGAAAGAAAGGGGGAGAGCAAGAGAGAAAGGGGGAGAGCAAGAGAGAAAGGGGGAGAGGGAGAAAGAGAGAGAGAGAAAGCTGAGTGACATGAGAACCTCCTGTCTTATCACGGGGATCAGCAGATTCCTGGCAGACCACACCAGTGATTGTGCTTTTCTTAGGGGGGAGGGGGGGCGGTGTGGTGCACGGAGGTGACTCTTAGTAGAGTGACTAGCCTGCACACACACAGAGAGAAAAAGAGAGAGAAAGAGACAGAGAGAGACGCTAGAAAGAGAAATGGTAGCTTTCAGCTGCTAGGCAGGCACAAAATAGTCCAGTGCACTCCAAGCCTGTGGTTCACACAAGTGAGCTGCCTACGTCTACACATACGGCTGCCCTGTCTGTAAGAAAGCGCAACTGAACCTTGCTAAGTTAATCAAATTACACCAAACAAGGCACACAAACACACACACACACACACAAAAAAAAAACATTAAGGTGAATCACTGTAGTGTTTTCACCTCCACTCTAATCTGCGGTGTGGTGGTAGCGAGTGGTGCGGTGGTGCCAAGGTCACGGACTCATCCCCCCGGCAGATTGGGCGCACAGAACACACAGCGGTGAACGGCACTTTGGTTGAGCGCCACGGCTAAAGGAACACATCAACAACCGCAAGGATAGGCCTCCGTGGCAGGATGGTGTGTGTGGAAATGAATCGCAAAAGGCAGGCATCTGAGCTGCAAAAGGTGTGTGTGTGTGTGTTTGTGTGGAAATGAATACACTGATAGGCCTGCACACACACACACACACACACACACACACACAGGGAATAGAAGAACATGGTGGAAAAAAGCTCCTAGGACAGACACAGCAGAAAGACTGAAGACTCTGGCAGCACATTGAACAGACTCTGGGTGACCCTTGGGGCTGGTAGCTTCAAAAGGAGCATCTGTTTGATCACTGCTCACGATCCTGATGACACATCTCTGGGCTGCCCACTAGACACACGCCGCCGCCGCCGCCACCACCACACACACACACACACACACACCCCCGCCCACTACACACACGTGCCCACTACACACACACTACACACACGAGCACTACACACTTCACACACACACACGGTAAAGAAATAATGACTCACAAAAGCATCGACCGCATGTCAGCAGCAGAAAATGGGGGAGATTTTAAAGTGCTGGGACTTAAACAAGCACAACCAAACACCCCATGAAATGTTTTTACAGCCTGAGCATGCATCGCATTAAGAGTGGTGGTGGGGGGGGTGGGGGGGGAGCACCGGAGGGGGAAAAAATAAGACTTGGCCCGCTGCCCTATCGATAAAGATCTGTCAAAAATAATGGCCATTCCCAACACCCCAAGGTGTCGGACCTCACAGCTCTATTGCTCTCTCTCTTTCTCACTCCATCATTCACTCGTTCTCTCTCTCCATTTTTCCTACTTAATTCTTCAGCTCATGCTTCTGCCCCTTTGACTCAAATTGTTAGTGACATGTGGGCTCGGGACAGCCCGGTGGGCAGATAATAGTGGCAGCATTTACACTTAACATTTCATTAGCACTGGTGTCAGAATATCTGGCTTTGCCAAATCAGCGGAGAAAGAGAGAGAAAGAGAAAGACGGAGCTGGTGCTGCATTCGGCCAGCCTGCCGGAGGAAATCAAGGCAACCGCCTGGCATGATCAGGCAGATCGCAGTTGGACGAACAAGCACGGGCTGTAACACTCACAAGCAGCACTCACACCAAGCCACGAGCCCCCTGAAAGAGCAGCGTACTCAATCACGAGCGAGCATACATCTACATGAAAGAGGAGCAAAGCCCAGACTGGTGTAGCAGCTCCCAGGCGTCTATAAAAAAAGCCCTATTTCAACTCCATGGGCAGGCGGGGTACAGGAGGGTTAGCGCTGGAACACCGAGACAGTTAACAATGGAGAGAAATGTAGAAGTGCTCAAGGCCTCCCCACACACGCACACTAAATAGGCTTCCCAAACTGGTGGAGGAGGTGCGCAGCGTGTGCTGGATTGGAGAATGATAGGGGAGGCTTGGCGGAGACGGCGAGGGTACAATGGTCCAATGCCAGGCAGGAACCCCTGTGCTGCCTGGCACTTCTCCTGTCCCGTGCACAACTCTATACCACAGAGAGGGGAAAAGCACTCTCAGCCTAGTCTGGCCTGCTCTCCACACACACACACACACACACACACACATACACCCATACACACAGAGAGAGAGAGAGAGAGGGGGGGTTGGGGTGTGGGCCATACCATAAAGAGACTGTCAAACGTGGCACTGCAATCTTGAGGACGTCAGCACCAAAGAAAACGCAAAAAAAGCATGCCTCAAAAGTCTAGACATGTTTATACAAACGTGCACACACACACACACAAAGCAAGGATGTGAGCCTACAACACACACGCACACACACGCATAAATATAAGCATGCCCTTTCAGGTTTGTCCTTTGAGAGAAAGAGGGAGAGCCAGCAAGAGAGAGAAGGGAGAGAAAGAAAGACAGACAGGGAGAGAGGGAGGGAGAAAGGAGGTTCCTGTAGTCTGGGGAGACTCACCGCTCCCCTCACACGCTTCACATTCCCAGCATTCCACCAAAGGCCCGTTTCAAAACCATCTAGCCAGGGCTAAAACAAGCAGCCAGACTGGGGGAGAAACTGCACTGAGATCAGGGAGAAAGGGGCACCAGACTGGGGGAGGAACTGCACTGAGATCAGGGAGAAAGGGGCACCAGACTGGGGGACGAACTGCACTGAGATAAGGGAGAAAGGGGCACCAGACTGGGGGAGGAACTGCACTGAGATCAGGGAGAAAGGGGCACCAGTCTGGGGGAGGAACTGCACTGAGATCAGGGAGAAAGGGCCACCAGACTGGGGGAGGAACTGCACTGAGATCAGGGAGAAAGGGGCACCAGACTGGGGGAGGAACTGCACTGAGATGAGGGATAAAATGGCCTCAGCCATCAGTGAGGGCTTGCAACACACTTCACCATGGCCTTCTCCGACTGCCAGCATTATGGCTGGTCTGACTGCGCAGGCACGTGTTAACAGAGGCGGCTCTCTGGAAGCAGCTGCGCTGTGTCTAGCAAAGGAGCTTGGAAAGAACAGAATCCTGATGGGGGAATATGTCTCTGGTGATGCTTGTACGAACCAAGAGCAGCGATCTTCATTCAAAGCGATGATTCTTTGGCACGCATGGCCGCAAGAGCATCAAACGAAAGCTCATTTGAAACATCAATTAAATGGGATAGGGGCACGCAGGTTCACACCTACAAGAGTTTTCTGGAAATAGCTTGTCATACTACAAAACACCCAACTGGTCTCTCTAGAGGAGGGATGTGTGATTGTCTTAAACACAGGGGTCTCTACATTCTTGAGGGTTTGCAAACACTCAGCTTCCACCGAGTCACAAGCTTATCGATGACCATTTTGGTCTGCGTGGGGATGAAATAATTTTGGATTATTTGAAATTTCATGTCAGTGCTTCGACCGTAGCCTACACAATGAGTTCATCATAGGACAGCATCCCATGCATTTGAGGATCTCTATGTGTAGTGGTGTTTCTTTCTATGGGAATAGCTGCCCCCCGGCCCATCTGTGCTGCTTTCCAGCCAGCATATTACCAGATTAAATATTTAATTTGGCCCTTCCTGAAGAGCAGCGAGTGTTGGGAATATGCCTCGACCTGATCTTGGAAGTACATGAATCGCCGCGCCTGTCATCTCTCTCCTCCCTGCAGTCAAAACAATGTTTCTTCGTGTAAACGTGCATATGTTTGGGTTGTAAGACACGTCTTAATATCCCGACAGACACGGTCGGTGGAGGATCAGTTCCTACACTGCAAACACTACCAGCTATGAGCCCGACAAGACGCCTTGCATTTAAAGCCGCGAATTACACACAAGAGTTTACTTAGACACTGGGATACACAGTAGAAACCTAACACCGGTTAATCAGTAGGCTATCTTAAATGATCCAGACAGATGGCACTGAAATATCCCTCCCATCAAGTGAATGATGGGTTGCACTGCATGTCATCGCTTTTCAACAGTTGGCCAGCGGAAAGAGAGCGATGCTACACTGCACCTCTAAGTTGATGACTTCTAAATAAATTCTTAATCGGCTGTAACGTGACATGGCAATAGCCCTTTTATATTGTTTATTTTGTTTCTGGTTTTAAATTTCCCCAGCCGTGTCTTTCTAACATATAAAAAAGGCTTAAATAAACCTGGGGTTACGAGACAGTCGTATTCAAAACTGATCTCTTCAGGCAAATATGCGTCAAGAATGTTGCTTGCTGCTCCATCTCAACATAAAAAGCATCTAGGCAATTGGGTTGTTGGTGACTATTTTCATTACACCTAAAGCATCCGATTCAAACGGTTGTAGCAACGTTACTGCACAGATAGTCACTGAAGTAATATTGCAGTTTAGGTCCCTTTGCACATTCCACAGTGACTATTTCCGAATTCTGTAACATTGTTTCAGCGAATGGCACGTTCAAGAGAGGCTCGAAATGATGCGTTACATGTAAAAAGTTGTCTAGGCAATTTCAGGAAACAAAACTTAATTTATGAGTTGGTTTTTCATGTAATTACACCGAGCAGGTAATAACGTATTACACCTACGTGTTAAAATACACTAGTAAAAAGCTAAAATGGTCTCTCAAATTGTGTATTTTGGACAAACTACTAAGCTAATCAAATACGACACCATAACAAATCGGACGAGTCTAAAGGATAATGGAGCACACAGATCGCAACGTTAACCCAGACTAAAATGTAGCCATCGTTACTCATTTAAATCGAGTAATTGTATGGGCTAAATTACATTAATTAGCTCGATCTGCTAGGCAGGCATTGAGCTAAACCTATCGATAGTTATCCACTGAATCTTGAGTTTAAAAACGAAGGTTATGGGTAGGCTGGCTGAAGACTCTTTGACCAAATCATCATAATGCATTTCGTGGCGCATGAGTAACCAGTCTTGATTATAGCTAGTTTTCACAGGCAGACAATGCAGCTAACTATACAACCGACTCGATAATGACCATTTGTGCATTACACGTCTAATGACCTGCATTGAAGACCTAGCTAGAGTAAGCATTTACGTTAGCTAGCTAGCTGGTCTTGTAGGTGGGCTATCTAGCGCTAGAAACAGCGACGTAAGGGTTGCAACATTTGAGGTTTAAATTCTTACCTGTCAACCGCAGTTTCACCGGTCCATTTCTCCTCACCCCTTGATTAGACATGTCCCTTTGTGTTCCAGCTTGACGCAAATTTATAAAAAATATTTACAAAACATAAAGCTTCATAAAATATACCACCCTTTCCCCCGACTCCTTAGTTTTACAGTGAATGAGGAGTAATGGAGTCACGGCATTGTGGCCCGGATGTGCATAGCACTACCATTACCCTAACATTCAAGCTGCAACTCCGCAGAGGCAGTAAAAAAAGAGAAAGAAAACAAACGATAGAAAATACTTAAAAGTGAATGTTAACTTCTAGAAGCGTGAAAATATAATGTCGGCCGTGCAATTCTACATCTAAAAAAGAACAAAGTATCCACGTCCACGCGAGACCTAAGACGTGCTGCTCTCCATCTTCGGAAGGTTGCAAGAACTGGTCGGCGCTCATAGGGGTGGCGGTCTTGTTTGGAGCAGATATAAAGTT
Organism: Sprattus sprattus; assembly: GCF_963457725.1. Classification (NCBI taxonomy): domain Eukaryota; kingdom Metazoa; phylum Chordata; class Actinopteri; order Clupeiformes; family Clupeidae; genus Sprattus; species Sprattus sprattus. The sequence continues at coordinate 36,807,802 of NC_137920.1, forward strand.
GTGAGCTGCCCCTTTCCGCAGCTCCACCAACTCCTCTTGACTCAGTTTTCCTTGCGGCTCTGTGCTGACCTCGCCTGGCTATATGATGGAACTACAAATATTTTGTTAAAAGTTTTCAATACATCATCGGATAGGCTATACAGGTACATTATTTAAATCAGCACTAAGGAGTTCTGTTCCGAAACTAGCAGGCTAACTACCTAAAAGGCATGCAAACCTTGCAAACACCACCAAAAGCCCAGCTTACACTGATAGAAGCTTGCTAACTAACTGATGTATTTTAGCAGTAGGCTAAAGCTGGCAATGCCATGCTGTGAAAGCTTTTCTTCATTTTTTTGCAGGGTGTTCCAGCCTGGAACACAGAACGACATACGGCATATCCTGGGTGGGTAGTGGGGAAGACAAAGGTATCTGTCCTTCACCACATGACCATATAGGCTACGATCAAAATTAATTTGAGGACGGCACCAAAACTAGTTGCCTATAAAACGATACTTTAAAAAGTGTCAAATTGTAGCATAGTATTACAAGGGACTTGATATTAACATTTCCCGCAAATCATCTCATTAGGCTTAGAGACCATTACGTGGAACAATCATGTCTAAAAGGGACGTAAGAAAAACACATTTGAAATGTAAGAACCTTTACATGGAAGTGCTCCTTGTCAGTCTACTTACTTTGTAACTGAACATTTCATGGAATTGTTTTGCTGTTACAGATGTTTGTTAAAGTTTTAAAGGATCCCACGCGGCATGCCTGTCTCTGTATAACACAACCACATGTGCAAAATTAACTGATTAATAGTTTCTGATTCCCCAAGTCAATCTAAAAGAGTGACAGAAAGCTTGAGGACAAGTTCTTAACAAATATCATCTAGAGGCACTTTAAAAGAATGGTTAAATGTGTCAACATACCCCTACACAATTTCATACATTATATTACCATCCTCTTCTTACACACTAAAACTTTAATGAAACAGTGTAAGGTGATATTTTTGAACTTGTGAATGTAGGCTAAAGGCACTGTATGGAGTTTGAATGGCTCCCTGGGTTTCTTCCATGTCATGTCATTAGAATATTTTTTATGATAATTTTATTTCATCACTTCCTGGACAAGATGTCCATGCATAAATATCCCACACTTCTCTTGTACATTTTTAACCAGTATTTTTTTTTAATAAAGTTTATTTACAGGGTTTATAGTAAAACAGCAAAGAACATATGTACTTATGTACACAAGTGAAATGCTTGATAGGTACCCAAATACAAAAATACAGTCAAAGACAGACAAGGAAAAGACAGGAGTGTGAAGATGTTTTAGAAGTTGAAAGTGCTTTGGTTCTCGGGGATCTGGAAGGCGTACCCATCTGTGGTCGTCTCAGGTGCAACAGACTCGTCTTCCTCATCCTGAAAGACAAAGTTGCCATTACTCAGTAACGCCGCTCAGTAACGAACTAATCGCTTGCCTACCAAACCAATCAATAAAAAAAATCACTACACAAAAATTCACATGAAGTACTGAAGATGGGAATCCTTACATGGACCATGTAATGCCCACTGTTTGAAAAAAATACTACGCCTGATAGCATTATGCTAATACAAAGATAACCATCGGTAGGAATACATTTCTAAGTGCCTTGTAAGCGTATTCTGCGGTGAAGCTAACTGCACATTAGTTCAAGTGAGTACACCCACCCCATCCGAGAAGTACTTCTCAATCAGGTTGAGGGCAGCCTTGTAAACGGTCTCATTGTCATGAGACTGCAGGGCCTCGATTTTGTCCAGGCCGCCACATTCCTCGATCATCACGCACAATTTCTCCGTCTCGGCGACCTTCTCTGCTGCCTGTTCACAGAACAAAACCACATTTTGGTCATTTCCTATCGCCTCAAGGCAGAAAAATAAGAACCACAGAAATCAAATGTGACTTGAACATAATCGATCACAGCTTGAAAATTACAAAAAGGTTGAGACGTTTGGGTTTATAGTTAAATTTAAAACATTTTGCCATGTATGCAAAACAACACAGAGAGAAACAGGAGATAATTGAAAACAGAGATGCCGACATACCAGGAAAATGTTAGAAATGGCATCCAGGATGACCAGGATAGTTTTGCTCTCCTTGGCAGAGAGCAGGTTGAGCAGAGGCACCAGCACGTCGCATCGCACCAGGTAGATCACCTGCTCAATGTTTCCACCACTGGTGTAGTTGGTGATGGCCCAGACCACCTCCTTCTGGGTTTTGTAGTCTCCCTGCAGGCGAGAAACCAAACTTAGGCCAACACAGTGTGTTTTTGGAAGTTGATGTTCAAAGAAGTGTACCATCAACAACAAATAAACGGAAAACAATATTTCTGTTCAAACTTAACTGAAATGATCAGCTCTGCAGCATCCAAACTAAATTCTACAGTCTCCAGACCATGACATAAAAGTTAAATAGCGTCATTACTAAGTCTAAACCAAATACCAAGCCGTCCAAGCTTAAAGGGACATCGCCATTACCGTTTGAAGGGCTTCCACCATCAGAGGCACCAGGCCAGCATTGATGACCTCCTGGATCTGAGTGTCCTTTCCAGCCGTGATGTTGGACAGGGTCCAGGCGGCCTCCTTCTGGATGTTGTTCTTGCGGTGACGCAGGAGGATGGGGAACATGGTCAAGGCGCCTGCGCTGAGCACGGTTTGGGTTTGCTCGTCCGTCCCCGTCACGATGTTCCCCACGGTCCTCAGCGCCGGAGTCTGGGAGGGAAAACAAACAGTTCAGTGGAGGGTGACACGCTGCATGACTGGGAGGTTTAAAAAAAAAAAAAAAAAAAAAGAACAGATGCAAGTGGTATAAACAAGCACATACTCTGGAAGTACACAAAGTACAGCTCAGAATGACACTTGACCTGTACTCACTAATGCTAAACATGCCTGCTAGTAGGAACAGCACTTAACCACAAGGAATTAATTGGGTGGGTTGCAATCCATAGGCGCCAATCCCTCCCAATGTTTAATGCTTAAGTCAACATTCACCTGTCAAAATCTACAAATCTCTTCAATATCAGTTCAGTGAATTCAGACTGACCAAAAACTTCAGTCGATTCATTCTATATCGTAAGGGTGTTTATTATCGGGTGGCGTGTGTTATCGGCAAACATTTGTGTGGTCATGTGAATCAATTATTAAACTTATTAAAGCATTTTGATTGCTTAACAGAATGGCCGATGTTTGACACTGTCCGATAACTGACATAGCTACGCTATATGAGATACAGTCAGCAGCCAAGACTCACCACAATTGCGATCTCTGCACAGCCCAGCAGTTGTACGAGCTGAGGCACCAGGCCGGCCTGCTGCACCACCACCTCGATGCGCTCGTTGGGCCCGTCGGTCAGGTAGGACACGGCCCAGCAGGCGTCGGCCAGCACCTCCTTGTCGTTGTGCTGCAGGAGGCGCAGGAGCGTGGGCAGCATCTGTTGCACGGCCATCAGCGGCGGCGACGGGTTCTTGTTGCGGCACATGTTGGACAGGGTCCAGGTGACGTTCCTCAGGTATCCAGACTGTAACGGGGAACGGACGATTAATACAAAAGTACATTTTGCCAGGATTAAGTCCTCAACTTGAATAATTAATTCTAAGATCACTGATTTCAAATCATCTAAACACCAAAAACGGACAACAATAATATGAATAACGATTTAAAAGCCTCCATAGCCTACGTACAGAAAAGATAGCCAAGTCGGGAACAGCCAGGAGTGTGAGGAGAGCATCGATAGCACCATGCTTGATGACCTTGTCTCTGTAGGTTGGACCATCACCTACAAAAAAAAAAAAAAAAAAGCCACATCAGGATCAGGAAAAAAAAAAAAGTCACCAAGTAAACAAGACAAACTAGTCAGCCCATATATGACTCATTGAATAGATGAAGTGTATGTAAAGCATCCTACTACTACGCATGCTACCCTTGACTGTCTTTCAAAACACATATGAGCAGTATTTACTGCACATTGAGGACCAAAAGGTAATTCTAGTCACAAAATCAATTCTTGAACCAATGAATTCATCTCCGCATCAGATTCCTCATAGACTACACAGACATACTTTTCCAGGCCACGTATTACAGTTAAGAGGGAGAGAGACACCCACCAGCAATATTGCCCAGCGCCCAGATGGCCTGCTCACTGACGTGAGGATGAGGAGAGGACACCAGACTGATGAAGGCCGGGATAGCGCCACCATCGACCACTGCTCGGGTCTGCTCAGATGTCCCAGAGGCTATGTTGGTCAGGGCCCAGGCCGCCTCAAATTGGATAGGCGGACAGTCTGGGCACCCAAGGAAGCCCACAAACTTGGAGATCAGTCCAGCAGCTATGATGTTGTCGATGGGAGGGTGCCTTTCCCTTGAAAGCAGCTTCCTGTGGAGTGGGGGCCACACATTTATTCAACAGTGATAATTTAACAACAAACGTTTGATTGAAAATAAGCAACAGTGTAATCCACAGAGTCTGTAAGGTGAGAAAATAGCATGTCAGCAAAGAGCTGGCGTGACATGTGCCTGACATGAGCATCGTCATGTAGGTGAATGTCCTGAAGAAGTTAATGCACGTCTAATGGGATTGGGGACATCGTGTGAGTTACCTGGCTGCCTGTGTGGCCTGCAACTGATGATCACGGCTTTGGCTATTTACGCCCATGACAATCTCCTCCACGGTCCAATGCTGTGCGGGCTGCAACCAGCGAACAAGGATTAGTTGGATAAATCGCTGTTTCACAGCTCAACCAGTAGACAAGGTCACAATGCAGACAGACACGCACTTAATCACGCTTCAATTCGGTTGAACAGTGACACGCCAACGTGAGAGTATTACGAATGACCTTCCATAACGCTCCATACTTGACAGAAAAGGCGCTATTTCCCACTGATGTATCCGGCTCGGGAGCTTCGAGGAAGGTTCGACCATTACTCAAACCTCATCATTCACCTTTCAGTCAGATCAATGTTTGATCTCAGATTTGATAAATCATAATCATAAAACAAGTAGAAATCACCTGTGCGTTTTGGTTTTTCTCTTGAAGTGGTGAAGTCGCTTCATCTGGCAAGCTACTGACATTTCTCCGTTTAAGGATCTGTTCATCCTTCTTAGCTTTTCGAAGTTCAACATTTACTTCGATTCTTCTTCGCCGTAATTCCTGCGATCATACATAAAGAAACATTTAGCTGGTGCTGAAAAACCACCATTCAAAATAACGGCTGAGAACAATAGCAGTTAGCTTGCTAGCTAGCTGTGGCCGCTAACACAATGTTGAGAGATTAGCCTATAAAAGCACTTACATTAGCATCTTTTCCCTTGTTTTTGAATTGGCCGATGCGCACGGGACTCTCGGTTACAGTGGACATTTTTTGTGTTCTGATCTGCGAAAAGTAACAAATTTAGTTCCTGAAACCAAATAGAAAGTAACAATGTGTCAACCCCTCCAAAACGTTATATAAAGTGATCTTTCCGGCAAATTTGTCAACCAATCATGTGGTCTCGTGAGAATGTAAGGATAAGTGTATGTCTTGACAATTCGATCATAAATATATCACAACTCTAATATTAAGCATTATTTTGTGAACTACAAACCTATACACTAGCCTACCACGTTGACATATATATTTATAACGATTTCCTTCCCTAAAACTTCGCAGAAGCGTGCGCGCTTACCAATTCCTAGTTCTTCATGAAGCAAGTGACGTAAAATGAGGATACCACCCTTTAAATTCTTGGTTATTCGCACATGTCATTGGTCCATTTGAGTACAAGCACCATCCTATTGGCTTCATTTGAAATTGTTCGCAGACTAGTCCTGTAGGCTACTATCGCGAGATGGAACACGACCCTGTTCAGATTGATTACAGCCAGAGCGCCTCAGCTTTCAAGGCTATTTAAAATATACTCAGAGCCATCATTCAGTTCACTGCCAATTAACTTAATTTCGATTTGTTATGAACTCCAAAACAGACACTGAGAAAATAGAGATAGTGCCTATGACTATTTTTAAACTGTACTTCTCTCTAGCGAGAACGTGATGACCCAGTGGCCTAATGGATAAGGCATCAGCCTCCGGAGCTGGGGATTGTGGGTTCGAGTCCCATCTGGGTCGTTTATTGTATCCGTTTTAAATCTTTAAGTCCAAATAACTGACGAGTGACATGACTCATACGCATATTCCCCTAATATTGAAACACAAAATTCCATGCTGTATTCCGTCAATTAGGCATATAGGGTAAAGCATATGTGTATCACACGGTCTACACTGCTTTTCCTCAATCTGTGTCTGTTCACATGCTTTCTGCTGGTTTTTCAGCTTACTCATTTTTTGTTTCAACACCCAGTAAAAAAAAATGGGTGTCAGGGTCTGGAAGCAGTCGACGTTCAATCGATGCCTAACTGTACAATTGTGTCATATTCATCCATATGTTGGCAATACTGGGCTATCAGTGGCGCCTGCAGCCGTAAGGCTACGTAGGCTGTGCGTATTACGCGAGAAGAAGTCTGAAATCATGCGCTGAGCCTGGCAAAAGTGCACAAGGCACAAACAAACGAATAGTGATTAAAGCACAAACAAACGCTTACAAAAGTTATCTGACACACGCTGGTCCCAGCACGACGCATGCATTGCCACTGTAATCAAATATTATGAACGGATATTACAAAAGGAAAACTGCAGATATAGGGGCGCGCAAAAAAACGCGGTACTACAAACTCCCTGTCCAAATGAATGGAGTAATTTGACTTTATGATCAGCGATATTCAGGGTTTGCTTCAGTATCTTACGCCCCTCGTCCTTATCCGACAATGTATGGCAGAAAAATAAAATCGGAGTAGGCCAACTAATGCCCGGCTCTGTGCGTACCTCACAATGTATTTCTGCAGGCGCCCCTGGGCTACATGATACCTGTGTAATTGAGGTGGTCGGCATGCAGGGATCGGCCTGATTATATACGTGTAAGCTGCTAGGTCATTGTTTATCCGGTAGGGGGCAGTTTCATAAAAGAAATGCAATATCAGAGCAATCCACTTAATCATGTCGTTCTCTGACATATAACCTACGACAAAACAAGTAGGCTATTAACCGCAGCCCTTTGATGTATGCCGAACGATGTAACAGTCGACTTCATGAAAAGGGCAGCATTTATCTGAACTTGCTGCTTTGCTTTGGCAGTTTCATCTAATACTCCAATCTACATCTGTCAACATCATTGTTATAACTTATAACACGCAATTCGAGCATTTTTTTTTATAGCCCATTTCATTATTTTCAGTTGGTAGTTAACTAATATTTGAAATAACATCTAATTGAATTACAAAACGAAGGCAAAGAAAAGGATGCCTCTTTCCTCATTTTACGACAGTCGTTTCCATCTAAACACACTTCCCACGTAGAATATACTGTTGCTGTTATTTTTCTGAAGTTAGGCTACCTCCAACTGTTCTCCACCCTATACGATTACTTCTCTGTGTACCTATGTCAAAGAAGACATTACTATGAGGCGACACGCCTCCTTCCATGGGAATTACCCGGAGGCATATAAGGCAGTCGACATTCAGACACAAGTTGACTTCTAACAAGGGCATACTTCCACAATGACCGGATTACTCTTGCTCTTTCTGATCGTCTTTGCTTTCTCTGACGCCGAGGAGCACACTGTAAATGGTAGGCTATTTAACAAATAACCTATGCAAGTTAAACATCTTGTTTCAGTTTTAACCTATGACATTATTTCTCCCCGTTTGAAGAGGTCTATTAATATGCAATTTCAGGGTCTGGATATTTGACAGAGACGGGTGCATATTTTTTTCGTTATTGCACCTGGCTGATCTATGGGAATGAATAGAAGTGATTTATTTGCATCTTGTCAGTGTTGTGTTGATATGTTGTCTTTTTCAAGAAGATGGGCTAGGTGCTTTTTAGATTTGTTTAAGGTTTTGCAGTGCCTATTGAAACAAAAACAGGTTACCAAAGAGGTTAAAACTTCTGAGAGACTTTTTTTTAATGACTGTAATATGGCACGTTGGTCAGATTAAGGCTGAGATATATAGAAAGTAGGCAACTTTTGTTTATCTCCCCCAAAGGAAAATGTCTGTGTTGCAGCAGTTCACATAAATGACAAAAACCCTCATAACTTACAAAAACACACTCAACGAGAAAGATTAAAAGACAAGACATTATTATGACAGGTGTGAACTAATTGGCTATGTCTGCATCACACCCACAGAATTATTCTCTTTAATTGGGACGACGCCTGAGAAGACAGAGCATGGCGCACAGTCCGAACCGCCACAGAACGACAGCAGAGTGGGCGGAAAAGACCTCGCATTACCCATCAACGAGTTGCTGGGACAAACTAAGAAAACCGGGGACCCTAAATATACACTTCATCAATTACCTGCTGGGGTTTGGCCAAAGCACCCGGACCTGGTGCCTATACCTCGTCTGGGGTCTAATGGTAAAAACAAGAAGGTTTCTAAAACGGACCGGTTACCAGTTGAGCATAACAGTGAGAAGAACCGAGGGGATGGACGCGGTCATGTTCCTATTCTCCACCCCAAAATCGCACCTGTTACAGTGAACCGTACGCACAAAAATGTACCGGAGAGTGAACCTCATTCCAACAACTCCCCACCAGGTGACATTGACAACAACCACAACTCAAGATCTCGTAACATGCAACCGACTTCCAACACACGGAAAGACCGGGACCCCCTTAACCGGCGTCTTGACCCTGAGGAGAACCGTCCCGGGAAGTCCAGTCTTACAACTGGGGGCAATATAAACAACACTCGACCCTTTGTGCTGTACAACCGTCGCTCATCCAGTTTGCTGTACCACTTCGACATCCTTAAAAGAGGTGAGCCACGCTTCACTGCGCCCTTGCGCATTTTAATTCATCACAAAGCGATTTGAGAAGCAATCATGGCTAAAAAAAGATTGCAGAAAGTAGATGGTTATTCTAAATAGTCCCGAAGCCGCAAATTGCTGGTTAGCTGCGTTTGCTTGAATGCACCCTTTGTGAGCTTCACAAGCCATGAGATTAGGCTATCAAGGGGAAAAAAATTCTAAATATGCCTAAGTAAGATGGGTTGTGATATAGTAATTAACTGGAATTTGGAGCAGATATCAAAAATGCCCCCTGTGGGTTCAACAAGCCTGGAATGCGACCCCTTGGTTTTTATAATGACACCGCATTGACAGCTTTGGCCTCGCTACGACATAGGAATGATTCTCTGGCTCTCACAATGGCACGCATGGACACCGTCTCTTTTTTTTCCATTCCCCCCAGAGTCAGACTTCAGTCAAGATGCCGTCTGCTTGAGTGAATGCAGAAAGGAACGGGATGAGAGGGAACATTATTGTTACAGCGAGTTCGGTAAGCCTTGAAAGTAATCCATTGCATCCTATTTATTGTTATCATGGGTTTCTTTATTATCTTTTTTCTTACATAAATTCCATTCTACAGCAGTCAAAAAGCTATTAGTATGTTAAAAACCGTCTCAGCCCAACTGACTCATTTGTTATTGTAATTTAATACGATTGAATCTGAATTGACAATTGAAAAACAACACCTAAGCCACAAGCAGGAGTCCAGGACCAGCTTTTGAAGCTTCAGGCCCACATTGTGGCTGTGATTAGACAGCAGATAGGTTGCTTTAATAAATTCACATTTCTGACCCAAGGTCTTGATGATTTAACTGTAGCCTAATTCATTTAGAATTATTTAGCTTTTCTCTTTTTATTTTTTTTTCTGACATATCTACAGACATGTGGAATTTTAAGTACACACACAGGCTATATCATTGTGTGTGAATCTTCACAAACAGACTAGATGTCTTCATGTACACACGCAACTCAGTTTATTTCGGTTTCTCTTCTCACTGCAGCCATCAATGGCATTGTGCATGACATCGAGATCCTTCGGCGAGGCATACGGCTCATCACGCTGCTGGTGAACAGCGACGGCTTCTACAAGATGAGCCGGCTGTACGTCACTCCCGACAGCTACTTCTTCAAAGTACGCATCCTAGCTCTGGACACCTTCAAGTGCTCCAAACCCTGTCCAGACTTCAAACTGGGTAAGTTTCCATGGGGCTATTACTGCCAAGATCCTTCCAGTCCAAAACCATTCGAATCAAAGCTGGGTCTGGCAGCAATCATTATTTTTCAGTTTAAGTATAGGAAACTAGTAATATGTCACTGTTATGCAGTTTTCACATATCACTGTTCTGAATGATTTAAAGATGGTACTAGATAAAAGGTACCACACTTAAGCTATATTTTTAGTGGAAATTTTGGACTGAGAGACTCCACTCCATAAATGACTTGCTCAGGTTCAGTTCATCAGGCCTAATACGACATTAGACAGTTTAGCAAACTGTCCAACATAAGATCAGGACAGATTTTCATCAATGATAGATAAATGGATACATCAGTACAGATAACAGTCATTGTTGCTTTAGAAAGTGAAATGAAAGTCGGGCTTAAATTTGTAGCCAACAATGTCACATCAGGTGGCCTCATATAGAATATAACATCTTTCTCCTCAAAACAACACACTGACACACTGATACACTTTACAGTTACCACACAGAACGTTAGTTGCAGTGCTGGATGCTGAGAAGAGATCTGGGGGCTGAATACAGTTGTGTTTGGCATGTTTGTAAGTTCAGTTCATGTAAATTCAGTTGTGGTTGGCATGCCTCTTGGCAGGGAGCAGGTACGTCGTCATGGGGCAGATCTACCACCGGCGGCGCCACCTGCCCGGTGACCTCCTGGCCGTCGTTGGGGGCAAACTCAAGCCCGGGGATGGTCTGCTGCGGAGCAACAACTACGTCAAGAGGTACAACAAGAGGAGACACCAGAAGACCCAGGAGGCCATGCGCTCTAAGTGTCGGTGAGCTGCACCGCTCACCAGCACCACCAATTCCACGGGAGGACTCATTGCAGCTTTGGTGTATAAAAAAAAGACTTTGGTCCGTTAAAAAAAAAAAAAACATCATAATCACACAATATTGTCTGAAGGGAGACAAGGGAACGTGTTCCCACGCGTGTTTGAGCAGAAGTAGTCAACTCAATGTCAGAGGTGAAGTTGTGCTCGCTGTAAAATGCTTGTTTTGTTGTTTTTACTTTTATGGAACAAAACCTGGTGGCGTAGACAGTGAGTGTCAGTGGTCAGACAACCTTGCATCCATTTCTGCCTGAACTCAGTGTACACTTCTAAGGCTTTAGTGTGAAACACAGTGTACACTTCTAAGGCTTTATATGCTCAACACTTCAGACAAAGTTGGCATCAAGGTATTTTGAATCAAGAAATCATTCTATTGAGTTAAGACAATTCTTTAAAGAAAAGATCAAAGAACAATGTATAATAATTCGGCATGTTCCCCTCAGGAAGGGGAGGTATATTTGGAGTGACCAAAAAAACATTCCTATTGTCAAACCCATCCACTCATTTAGCCAAGGACACTGTCTGAATGTATCATGTCATATACTCTACAAGACTAAAGATAGAAGTCTGCATTATTAGGGGTTACTTCAGACTTCTTGGGTGAAGCTTGGACTGGGTGCCTGTCGATGCAGAAGACTCGCTGGTCACGCCCTGGTTGGTCTGGGGGGAGCGGAGAGTTTTCCAGAACCCAGAACAAAGCAGTTTTATTTATTCCTGTCAAATTGCTGTTGCCTTCTGCTTTTGTTTTTTCTTTTGCGCCTCTTATCAGAATGCAGGAAATGCACTGTTACATTAGAGCAAAATGTGTCTGTGCGTGTGTGTGTGTGTGTGTAAGACTGTTGCATTAGAGGAAAGTGTGTCTGTGTGTGTGTAAGACTGTGTCTGCAAGGAGGAGCAGTAGGGTCAAAGGATACTCAAAGTGATGGTGATGTCCATAGAACTGGACAAGCCCAATGGATGGAGCGAGGGTGGGAGGGAAGACAAAGCAACGGAAACACAACTCTATTTCGCAAGAGGGTCCCTTTCGGCAACATGTAATGGAGTGGCCACCCTGAAATGGTCACCCGAGGGAAGGAATGGACTTCAAACCCAGATGGAAGGAGAAAGCAGGGTGGTTATGGGTGTGTGTGTGTGTTTTTTGGGGGGGGCACGACTGTATTAAGGGGTGTATGTGCGGAGGAGGGCTGTAAATCTAATCGTGGTGCAATCTGATCCCCTCTGCACCTGGCCGCTCGAAGGCAGGCGAGGAGGAGGAGGAGGGTTGGGTGGGGTGGGGGGGGGGTGGGGGTAAGAAGCCATCCAGGGACTTTGGGGCCGAGCAGGGAAAGGTAATGCCACCTACGGCTCCATGTTTGTCCTTGCACCGCCCCCCACCCCCCCCAGCACACTCTCACTCACACATACACACTCAGTCCCTCCTTCTCTCACACAGAAACCCTTCCAAGCTCAAAGGAGGTATTTGAGTTGAGGGAAACAGGAGGGAGGGAGAGAGAGAGAGAAAGAAGAGGGGGAGGGTTGTGTAAATGGTAATATGGGGGAGAGGTGGGGTGAAAGGGGGAATGAGAGCGAGAACCAGAGCCTTTGCCCTGTCCGCCCGGGGCCAAAATGGCTTTAATCGTAGATGAAGGGAGAAGGGTCTCCTCCAGCCACAGTCTCCCTGGCATGGAGGGCACAGGGCACCTTCTCTCGCCTTCTCTCCAGCCAGGCAGGTGGAGCACATACTGGGGGGCTTTGAAGGCTGTCATTTGCACTGCAGCTGCACATCTTGTTTTTTTTTTTGTTGGTGAAAAAAATATATAAATATATATATATAATAAACTTGACTGGTTTGGTCTTTTTTCTAACACTGTCTGACTCTCTTGACTTGCTCACTTTTGAAGATCCACAAAGACACTGAGATGGTCCGCTAATGCACATGGGTATCTGGAAGGGTCTCCACCATGCAAATTTGCTTTCTCTGTTCCATGCAGTTTCCACAGCAGTGGACTGTGATAAGACTATAGTACAGACCACAAGTTCTGTGTGGGAACAGAGTCACATGCTACCAACACACACACACACGCACATATAGAGGGGGTTTATACTGAGCAAAGACTGTGAGCTAACTGTAATTACTGTGCAGCTTTGCTCCCAGCAGATCATCCCCAGAGATAACAGCCAAAGCAGTTATAATTGCGGGGTAACGCACAAGTGTGGTTTAACCCAGGCTGATAGGGGGGGCTGCTCACGTCCGGCGCCCAGAGTCCTTTCCCAGGCCGGCGAGCCGAGCGTCTATCAGCGATCAGTGTGCGCTCGCGGGTGATGCTGGCAGGAAGCAGCGGCTCTAGCTGTGCATCTCTAGAACCAGCGCAGCAGGGGAACATTCCTTATGGGAGGATGGGGTGGGGGGTGGGTGGGAGGAGTGTGTGAATGTATGTATGTGCGTGTGTGTTGGGGGGGGGGGGGTGTACACGGGGAGCTTTTTGAGAATCCATGTGAGATCCTTCCTGTGTGACAAACAAGAGTTACAGACCCTAAGGCCAACAGGAGGAGGAGGGTGGAGGTGGTGGTGGGGTTGGGATGGAGCTGGGGGGGTTGTGGGGCGGGGGGGGGGGGAAATTGTTGAGGATGTGGTGGTCATCATGTCCATGCCTGGTGGAGTCTGGATCCACTTAGTGTGTGTATGTGAGGACGTGTTTACAAGTATCTGCTGCACGGGAGCCTCACTCACTGCTGCCAGGAGGAGGAAGTGGACAGCGAATATGATTTATGTGTACCATGAGCACCTTCTGAGGCCCAGCAAAACCCAAACTTAAGGCCACTGGTTTTGGAAGGTGGACAGAAGATCTCAAGTACTACAAACTATGCAGTGACTCAGAAATGACCAAGAGTATTCCCACGTTGAGAAACACCAAGATAAAAAAAAAAAGCGTGTCAGAAACATGATAGATGAGAATTAAAATGAAGATTAAAAACCAAAATCTGGAATCGTTTTCATCCCATTAAAACAAGAAGCCTTAAAGTGTGTCTTTTGCCAAATGACTACATAAATTAAGGGGATTTTAAATGCTTGAACGAGTGCATTAAATGGCCCTTGCACACAACCTCAGACAAATCAATTTTACAGCTTAAAGAATGTTGGAGGGATAACGGCACCCAGAGCATGACCCAATGAATAAAGAACTCCAGAGACTCTACACAACTTTAAAAAGATGATGTCAAAACATTACTTTTATTATCTAGGATGAAGTGTCCTATCAGGTACAAAAAATTCTTTAGAGTTGCCACAATCTGTTAAAAACATAGATAGTATTTTTCCCATTATTTGTCTTTTGACATGACTCCAAATGAAAAGTTCCATAGATATGAATAAATAATACAAGGTATTGTGGTGATGCGGAGTGATCTTTATGTTTTCTTTACAAAACTCTTTTACGAGTCAACCCCACCCCTTTCTTTAAAATCAGTATGCACACAATATGCAGCATTTTTTTTTATATATAAAGGGCAATTTCACCTAAATGCAAAGTTTACTCCAAATCGGTAAAAAAAGTAAATTCAGTTCAACAGCTGCTCCTTTTTAAAAAGGCCAAACAAAGGGAACCAAGGTGCTTTTTTCAAAATGGTGACCTTGGGAGTATCAACAGCCATATTTAAATTCAAATATTCAATCTGTACAAGGGCTTGGTCATACGAGACATATTGAAGAGCATTTGTTTGAGCTTCGCACAGAACCATGAAAAGGTCACATAGCTTTCCCAACAAAGAAGAATTCGTGTTGATACTGTCAACTGAACGCCAGTACTCTAGTCTTGCACTGAACACAGGGTCCTGCTTTTTAAAAAAAACAGGTCCCCTTTCTGGAGGCCCCTGAAGAGTTGAGAAATGTCCCAAAATGGTGTTGACACACCATTCAAAGATTAGAAAATGGCCAAAATATGACAAAAATCCCAAATAACTCATAAAAATGTCTCAACAAACCAATGTTATAAAATGTTTACCCACCCAAGCAAATTCTTTTAAAATGTAGTCTTTGACCACAACCCTTCTCTTCCGTCTTACTTCCCTCTTTCAGGTACTTAAGACTGCAAAAAATTAAAAAATTGTTATGTGGTCTTCACACGGACAGGCAAAACCATGTGACCACACTCTGTACACATCACTCTCACTGTCCTTACATTGGAGGTTCAATATACCCTTTATGGTTTTTCTAGAAACATCCGGTCCTGTATGCACTCCCCCTGTTTTTGAGGAAAGGGTCTGGAGATGCTTGTGGTATTTCATTGAATAACTGTCTTCAATTACAAAGTGTTAAGATTCCTCTTATTGGTTTGAAGACCAAGCATATCACCCACCCCAGTATCTCTAGCCCCAGGACTCTGGCCGTTATGGCGGCCTTGAACTGCAAACACAAACAAAGAAAAAAAAATACCTAAAAATTGACATTGTAGACTTTTTTTAATAAACAGGATAGGGTTCAGATACATGAGGGATCATTGCTCTTCGGTCAGTCTCTGTAGGCTACTGTTGGGCAACTTGAAAATGCCACACTGGAAATAAGAAGAGCTTCATTACTAGTCTTCAAAAAAGAAACTGGTCCGGCTTACTGAGAGTCTTTGACAAAGTCCCAAAAAATAAAAAAAGTTCTTCTACTCTGTGACATTGATGCTGGCTGTCAAAGGAGAAAAATGAGCTTCAGTCTGGTTCGTGGCTGTCGGATGAAGGACAGTCATTGAAAAAGTTGAATAAAACAAACAAAAAAATGTAAAAGTGAGAAAACAGCAGTCAGAAAGGTTTGCTGGTCTGCACGACTTTACAACTGAGGAACAGTACAGGCCGGGTCCTCACAGCCCATCAGGGGTGAAGCGTCAGGATCAGCTTCAGGAGATCGGAGTCTTTTTCTGGGAGAGGGTGGAAAAGAACAGGAATGCTGGAAGAGAAAGGGCAACAGACAGAGATAGGGAGGGACAGAGAGAAAACAAAAAACAGCGGTGGCCCGGGGAAAAAAAACAAACAGAAAAAAAAAAACGGGACAGATCTCCCTTTTCCACTGGAGCCGAACGTCCAGGTGCCACCGTGGTTGAACACCCGGCGACTGCTCGGGAACGGAACCGTGGTCCTCTCTCCTCGCTACAGCGCTGCCCACCCAAAACGCAGATGAGGAACTTCCGAGGGAGGAACTTTCCATCTCTGTGTGTATATGTGTGTAACAGAAAAAAGGCCTGCTGCAGTGTGTGTGTGTGTGTGTTTGCGTGCATGCCGGTGTTGTGAGAGGGGGGGCAGGGGGTCGCTGGAGAGAATATGGGGGTCGCTGGAGAGAATATGGATTCCCCATTGGGTTTGACTTGTCAGACCACATTCTTGATTTTATTTGTATCTTTTCATATTCTCTTTTTGAAAGCTTATTGACGGTGTACTCTAAGAAGCTGTTGACTGTAGCTTGTTGTTATGAGACCTACAGATACAGAAAGACAGAGGAAACAGAGAAAGACCCCCCTTGGATTACTTTTTTATTAAAACTTTAACAGGTAATAAATGCACTAAGGAATACAAAACACAGGATGCCAGTGGGTCAAACATTGTTTTAGGTGAAGGGGAGAAATCAGGAAAGACAGCAGCCATGTTGGTGAGTTATTAGCCTTTCATTTTACACAGAGAAGATCCCATATACAGCTCCTGTCAGTCAGGAGAGCAGAGTTCACCAGAAATGAACTAAAGAAACTAACATGAGTACCACTGGAAAGTTCCACTGGCCTATTATCAAAATATCTACCATTATTTACTTTAGATTGCTCCTTCACAAAAGGATATAAATGGATGTAAAATACATTGTACAAAAGGCTAAAAAAAAGAAAAAAGAACATTGAAAAATACTGGTAAATGAAAATATTTGTATTACTGTCCTTATAAGAACAGAAACCAAGTTCAGCTTATTTGATAACTCCCTTACGAGTAAAGTTTAAAACGCCACCTCAATAACGTCTGGCGGGACTAACTACCAGTTATGTTTACCATCATTAACCTTAAATCATGGAAAAAACACTAATTTCATCATGGAATACCAGGCTCTCTAATGAATTTGGGACCAAATCGGCAAAAAGGAGAAGGCTGACTAATCTTGATACATTCCATACTATGGTCTATTCACATACTGCTTAACTGGAGGTAATAGCAACCACTTGAAAAATGACAAAAAAACATTTTCCCTTGCTTTGAGAACCGACATGGCTGCCACACAGACAGGTTTGTTTTGTACAGTGCACTTCAATAGTTTTTTTTCTCAGTTTTGTTTTATCTGTACTTCCATACAAATAAAAATAAAAACAAAAGAAAACATTATGCTGCCAATTTAGTTTGTTCAGTGAAGAACTACAACACAGAGGTCCACAATTGGTTATTTTAGAGTGACCCTGGCATCCAGTTCAGTTTCCACCTACACGTCTGAAATATGACATCACAATCTGTAGAGAAGAGAGGAGAGAGAGAGAATGGATGGTGTAAATAAAAAAAATGCATGCTGAGCAGGTAGCCATGACAGCAGAAGCAAACACAGAACCTTTGGGCGCCGGAGTGCCGAAAGGGCGGCTCATGGTATTGAGGCAAACGCTAACAACACAGCAAGCTAGGCTAACGGTTATTCTGTATTTTTCCACACACAGACAACCACTACAAATGAACAAAATAAATGAAACATAGCATTAGCACATTGCAAATGGTGGAGATGCATGACTATTCCATGACTGACACTGAGAGCAGCGAATAAAAGCGATGACATTCATGGTTCAGCCAACTAAGAGCAGGTCATGTTGATGATTACAGCCAGCGTCATCATCATCCCTCAAGAGGATGTCTGAGGCGGGGAAAATGGGAAAGCCCAGAAGGACAAAACACAGCAAGCCACAAAGCTAATGGTAGATAGTGGTAGTGAGAGATAGTGAGGGAGGAGGATGCGTAAAAAGAGATTTCTGGGGCTTTACCTGCTTGCTTTGAATGCTTTGAGTTTCTGAACGAAGAAGTTCTCCAGGACCTCAGCACACTGGTAGAAGGGCGAGTCGCTGGGGTTGTAGTAGCGACAGTTGTCGAAGATTTTGGTCATGTCTGCCACAAACTCAGTCAGTTTGACATAGAAGCGCTTCTGCAACCGTTCCTCCATTGTGGAAAGGTCTGGGTGGGGAGAGAGGAGATTCTTAAAGTAGGGGTGGGCGACATGGACTAAAACATTTTAAATAACAGTATTTTCAAGTGTATGGACGGTATCAATGTAGTATTATGGTGTTTATCATCTAAAGTTCATACACTATCATTTTATCTTTCCAGTAGCAAAACTCAAGAAAGATTAAGGTATGAAAACACAAAGTGTTTTTCTAAATGGACAGTTACAAATAAAAAAGAATCAGGATGAGGCCACTGCTAGCACAATTTACTCAGTATGACTGGAATAACAAAAAATAGGAAACTTAAAAGTCAATGGAAAGTCATCAAAATAGCCATTAGCCCTCAAAGGTCTAAGTCAAAAACACCAGGCTGTTGACATTTTCCAGTTTGAGGGATGTCCTGGTGCATGTCACGACATTTACTTATGGAAACACCATTGACCCACGACTTAGAAGACATAGTTAGGCTACTGTGTAGGTGTGTGACACCTATCAGTGTTTGCTAGGCATTTTATTGAGCTTTCCGTAATATATTACATCCGTTCCATTTCAAAACCAGACATTGTTCTTCAGATTATTAAAACATTTCAGTTTGTGGGTTACCTAGCTGTTTCATTTGGCAGATTTA
This sequence comes from Sprattus sprattus, assembly GCF_963457725.1. Taxonomy (NCBI): domain Eukaryota; kingdom Metazoa; phylum Chordata; class Actinopteri; order Clupeiformes; family Clupeidae; genus Sprattus; species Sprattus sprattus. The sequence continues at coordinate 36,826,530 of NC_137920.1, forward strand.
GGCAGGCTACCGGTAACTAAGAGGAATTCTCTTACAGCTGATATTCTGGGAAATTCATACGCTTTTATTTCATGCTTTTAATTTCCCGTTACTAACGATATTACAAAATTCCTGCGGGGCCATGCCCTAATACCGTAGGCAAATAAAATACCATAACGAGATGTACCAAACTTCTGCGAATACATTATTTGGGACCTAAATTCACATGTTATAATACAAATAATATAATGTGAGAAAAAAAAGATAAATTGGGGACGGGCTTGGGTTTTAAAACACTGTTTTGTTTTTGGGCCTGATAAAACGTTTGCAGGGCACCTTCCGAGTAAGGTATGATTTGAAGTCCCACACAGTGGCCAGTCAGCCGGCTCACACAGCCTCCCCCTTCACACAGGGCAGGGTAGCTACTGCTGGGTTTCCAGCCCCTGCCCCCGGGGGAGCCGAGTCCAAATAAACATATCCGATTCTGACCGACCTGGAGCGCGTATCAAAGGGGGCCAGCGCCTTTGACCGGCATCAACGTCCACCTTTGACTGCATGGAAAAGCTGAAAAGAGTGAAAAACTTCTTGGGCGCTTTGCCCCTTCAAGTCTTTTCGGGCCCTTCAAGTGAGCCTGAAGAGAGTGGCGGAGCTCTCGAACGTTCCCAGAACACAGAGGCCAGCAGTGTGCAGCCTTTTCGTGGAGTCATTAATGGTTTGTTTGTTCGGTAGTTCAAAAGGGCGTGTTGACGCAAGTCGCCATTTACATGGGCAGTTTGATCCGTGTTGGGGGGCCTTTTTCTGCTAATGGCCACCGGAGGATGAGGTGGCGAGGCAATTTACTCCCCACCACCTCAATGGCGGCTCAAACACCGGGGCAGCAGTCGCGAGCTTTTTCATGATGAAAGAGTGAAACTGTGGCACCTACATGAACACTGTGGGGGGGTTTAATGGCGCTGGGTGATTTCCTGGGGTTACTTACCCATGGGCTCCTTTATGACGCCGTAGTAATCTGGAGCGTCGTTGGGATCCACCGGTTCCAGGAAGGGCCACGCCATTTTGTGTGCCTGAGAACAGCAGGATGAAAGAGATACATAGAGAGAGAGAATGAGAGAGAGTAAGAGAGAGGGAGGGCGGGAATAAAGAGACAGAGAGAAAGAGAGGGAGGGAGGAAGAGAGACCCTTGCATGAAAAAAAAACGAAGAAACAAAACAAACCATGAGGCCCTGATATTGGAAGCAGCTGGTTCAATAAGACCAGATGTGCTCGCCTTCCATTCTCTCTCCACCATGCACGCGGGCGAAAGGAAAGAACAAAGTAGGGGGAGGAATAGAATGCGAGAAATAAAGACAGGAAAAAGAATAAAAGAAAAAAACAAAGACAAAAAAGAGGAAAAAAAGGGGGGAAGAGAGAAAAGAAAAATCTCCCGGGAAGACGGCCAAGGAGAGGCCTCGGCAGAGCGAAAGGAGATCAGATAAAAGGCGGGGACGGTGAGGGGGAACAGCGCCTGTATTGTTTCCACGGCGACTGGAGGGAGAGAAGGGTGGGATGTGGGGGCGTGATTTGCATGCATGTCGATGTACCTGTAGGGAGCGCAGGATTCGTCGCAGGCCCTCGTAGTCCTTGTCGGTGAGCGGCGTGAGCACGGTCATGGCGTCCTCCGTGGACTGGCACTGCGGGCACACGTACACGTCGATGTGCGTGGCCTCGCTCTGCAGGATGCCCACGCAGCGGCCGTGGTACCAGTTCTGGCAGCGGTCACAGCCGATATAGAACCTGCAGGAGAGAGAGAGAGAGAGAGAGAGAGAGAGAGAGAGAGAGAGAGAGAGAGAGAGAGAGAGAGAGAGCCAGAGGGTGAATGAACAAGAGAAATAGGACAGTGCGTAAGGTCTGGCTTGGCTAAAGTTCCTTTAAATGAGCATGCTTCTTTTGGGGAAAAGAGAGAGGGGTGTCCAGGTCTTGTCATCAGGTGCCTGACAGGCTGTAATACTGATCTTTAAAGCTCGTGTAATCATGCAGTTTACACTTGGCCACAAGCCCTTGCTGCCTTGGTAAAGTGTGTTGTTCTAGTAAAATATAGGAATGCTGTGAACATGCAATAGATAGTCTGGTCAATCTGAGACCAACTCTTAATGAAAACAGTCAGTCAATGACGATAGTCTAATCGCTCAATGATGATAGTCTAATCGATCAATGATGATAGTCTAATCGATCGATGAAAGTGATTGAACGTCTCTAGTTCTTACTGGGCTTCGTCGTAGGGCGTGCGGCATATGCAGTACAGCTCTTCCGTGCTGCCCTCCTGCGCCTGTTTGCACTCGGCACAGATGTAGTCGTCCATCTTCAGGGCCTCCTTCTCCGTGACGCCCACACACGCACCGTGGTACCAGTTCGTGCACAGGTCACAGCCGATGTAGAATCTAGAGAAGAGGGTGAGACACAGGGCCAGATATAAGAGGGTTACATAAAGTATGGTGGGTATCTACCAAATGAATACTGAAAAAAAGCAAAGAATGAAGATTAATTTAGACCATAAATATTGGTTCCCAACAGGCTCCCAATATCAATTATAAAAAACTTCCACAAGCAAGTCACTTTCCTAAGTATTAGGATCTCAATTATGTCAGTGAGATTCCTCTAGCACCTGGAGTAACAAGGTACCACCTACACAAAGGTCATAGGTCATCACCCAAGGTTACAGATGTACTGATACAATGCATACAACCCTACTTGTACATCTAGTTGTTATAGATACGGGCATGTGCTAAATGAGTCATGGTAGATTTACTTGGACTCGTCGTAGGGTGTCTTGCAGACGCAGTATAGCTTGATATCCTTGTTGGAGGCCTTTGAGGTAGTGGAGATCATCTTCTTCTTCTTGGACTTGGCCGAGGGGGGAGTGTCGGGCTCCTCGTCCCGCTTGCGCTTGAGTCCGGGGCCGGGTCCGTGGCCGTGGCCGGGCCCGGGGCGAGAGATGGCCGGGGTCAGGGCGGAATGCGCGCGGGGAGTAGCCGCAGCCTGGGAGGCGGCAGCCTGGGCCCGTTCCTTGTCCCGCCGCATCTTGCTCAGGTCCCTCTTCAGCTCCTCCTGGTGGGGGGGAGGAGAAAGTAGAGACATTAGCACCATGCTAGCTTTGGTCAAAGATGATTAGCCAGCACAATGCACCAGATTCAAGAGTACCTGACTAATTAAAATAATTATTTGCGACCCCTTCACCACCAGTTGTCTGGTCCACAACACAATCAACAGTCGTCTCAAGACACTGTCTTCTCCCCCATGAGGCCTGCTCTCCTGGGGGCTTCCAGGGGTGCCCCCCCCCACCCTGTGCCCCCAGTCTCCCAATGTCTTACCTGCACCTCCAGCTGCAGCTCCTTGTCCAGCAGGGCTCTTTTCTTGAGGATCTCGGCCTTGAGCTGCTCCTTGTGCTTGTAGAGCAGTGCCGAGAGTTTGGAGGCATTCTGCTTGCTGCGTTTCTGCTCCACCGACTCGTCGCGCTTGCGCTTCTTGGCATCCTGCCGATCGGCCTTGTCGATCTTGTCCAGGATGTACTTCATCACCTGGTTGCACACGATCATCCTGGGGATCGGGAGGGGATCGGGGCAAACATTAAAAAAAACGGGAGAGAATTGTTTTTTTTGCCAAATACATGCACGCTCTACAAAGCTAATGTCTTCAAGTTTTAAATAAGACTTTTGTGTGCACAAGATCATCCTGGGAACCAGGAGGGAAATGGGGGGAAAAAAAATGAAATTTATATATTTGGCAAAGTTCATGTCTACATGGTTAACATTAGACTTTTGTTCATTAGAAACGTTCCCACCAATGATAATCTAGACTGCAGATAATTTGATTTAAGGTTTTATTTAATATCATCATTTTCCTGGATAAATGATGTCTGGAGATCAGCTCCAGTGATTTGACTGCTGGAACCTAAAAGTACATTTCAAATTCCCTTTACTTTGGCACTTGTAGGAATTTGAGGAGTATAGATAAAGTGACATTGGTGCTGGGAGGCGAATATTAGTCGACGTTAATGTGCTGCTGTGGCAACAACGGTGTCAAACGTTTCGGAGAAATACGGCCGACATCGCCCTGCATTTACATCTTAGTCGGTTTTCTTGTTGCTATCGCTTGATAACAGCCGTAAAACTCTTAAAATATTGCCGTGAAATACGATTTAAAGTTAATGAGAACTCCTCAGGCTTCCGCGGCTCTGAGAGAAAAAGCGAGACGTGTTTGAGACTAAAGGTGACACTGATTGGAAACACCCTCTCCCAAACAAACAGTGGAGTTTTTCCCTTTCTTTTTAAAAGGGGAGACATTCCAAGATGTCCTCCCCCAACAAAAATACAACCTATGTTAATCAAATCTGATGTTCCACCTTCTAGATTTTGCAGCACTCTGTGTTACTACTGCAACACTGTCAGGGAGCTGAGATTATGCAGCGTGTTTTACATGAAGCGCACCAGGGCCAGATGGGGCACAAGTGTGCTTTTGTTCACGGCTATTTGTTTTGGTATGTGCTGGATGTGGAGCTGTGGACGGGCGGAGGGCCTGAGGAGGTTGAGGAGAGGAGGAGTAGGAGAGGAGTAGGAGAGGAGCTCCTGTCTTCTCCTGCAGTTGGGAATGGAGGAGGATGGGAGGGGGGGGAGAGGTTCACTCACACACACACTGTCATATACACTTGAGCACACACACACACACACACACACACACACTGTCATATACACTTGAGCACACACACACACACACACACACACACACACACACACACACACACACACACACACACACACACACACACACACACACACACACACACACACACACACACACACACACACACACACACACAGCAACACCAGCTGTGGAGGGGGTCAGAGGTCAAGATGAGTTCCCAGACTCAACAGAGAGAACGACAGAAAAAGAGAGAGAGAGAGAAAAAAAAGAAGACAAGAGATGTAAGGAGGGCGCGCAGGAGTGGTCAGATCACTGATATAGGTGTTTGAGAATGTGTGTGAGAGTGTCTCAAAGGGAATAACACAGAGAGGCCCACATAGGGTCACAGAGAAAGGATGGCAGGGATGAGACAGACACTGGGAACATAAAAAAAAGCATTCTGGAAAGAAATGACAGATGAAGGGAATAAATGACAGTGGCCAGCCACTCCTGGATGGAGCTAGAGTGAGAGTGCCACCGGTGACCGCTTCAGGTGCAGTTTAGCCGTCTGTGGCTCTGTGTGGTCAGCTGCCCTGCCCAAGTCTGGGTCAGAGCCTCTCAAGGAGACAGTGTTATGATTCACCCGGACAGGGGCAGGGGGGTGAAAGGACAGGGGCAGGGGGAGAGGGAGGGAGGATGACACTGGCGCTCCAGGCACACACAGAGGGGTCAGTAGAGGGTCAGGGGCCCCTGGAGGCCTCACCTCTGGTTCTCCTCGCGCTCGGCCGGGGACATGGTCTTCTTCTGCTTCAGGTGCTCGATGACCGCATTCTGCTTCATCACCACCTGCAGGCCACAGAGGGGGAGTGCACAGTTCAACACCAGGGAGCTCACACACACACATCCACACCCACACCCAGATCACACACACACACACACACACACACACCCACACACACACCCAGATCACACATGCCAAACTACACAGATATGACACAGAACCAAATACACAGAGCACCAGAGCACATACATACTCTTATATGTGCTGACAGAAATCACACACACACACAAACACTCTTATGAGTAGATAGAAAACACAATGCGCTGCCACTAGAACTGCCACCCTTCCAGGAAAAAGAAACACCACATTCATGCACAGAGAAAGCAGTATTAACAGTAAGACAAACACAGCGGACACGAACACATATAAACACACACACACATACTCTCTTGGACCTGAACACATATAAACACACACGCAGCCTCAAAGACAGATAGACATATACAAATGACAGACATAATCTCTCCCATACTATTCATCACCACAGCAGGGCTTGGAGCGTGTGCGCGCGCGAACACACACACACACACACACACACACACACACACACACACACACACACACACACACACACACACACACACACACACACACACAGGCACTAGTGTCTGCGTACACCCATAAGGGCCTGAGACACACACAAACCGTGACGGACGGTATGTACACAAACACACACATGGTCACACATTGAGCACACACGTACCCCAAACCTTACACACAGGCACACACACAGAGACAGACGCGCAGAACACACACACACACACACACGGGCCACCACCAGTAGCTCAGAAAATAAACCCAGATGCACAAACTCAGGCGAACGACAGCAGACTGTTTATGTGTGAAAGGGATAGGCCCTGTGGCGCAGCTCGCTCAGGAGGCTCCCTCATCTCTCCTGTCTTTGTAGGCCTCAAGTCAAAGAATAGTGTATAGAAAGGACACCCCACCATGAGGATAAAGAAATAAACACACCTTAAGTCATCTTTGACCTCTCTATGCAATGTCTACCCGCGAACCCCTTCACCCACGTCTACCCATGATCCTCCTCACCCACGTCTACCCATGATCCTCCTCACCCACGTCTACCCATAATCCTCCTCACCCACGTCTACCCATGATCCTCCTCACCCACGTCTACCCATGATCCTCCTCACCCACGTCTACCCATGATCCTCCTCACCCATGTCTACCCATGCTCCTCCTCACCCACGTCTACCCATGATCCTCCTCACCCACGTCTACCCATGATCCTCCTCACCCATGTCTACCCATGCTCCTCCTCACCTGTTTCTGGATGAGCTGGCTCTGGCTGCTAGCCTGCTGCTGCTGCTCTCGTCGTGCCTCCTGCGTCTGCCGCTTCTTCTGCTGCTGCTGCTCCCGCAGCTGCTGGATGCGTCGCAGCTGCTCCTGCACGCTGGCCGCCTGGACGGTGACCACGTTCTGGATCTGCTGCCCCCCTGCCACCGCCACCGCGCCCTGCTGCCCCTGCTGCTGGACCCCCTGGGCCCCAGGAACCGGCTGCTGCTGCTGCTGGATCTGGATGGGCAGCTGCAGCTTGATCTGCTGGCCCCCGGGGCCGCCCTGCTGCGCCTGCAGCTGGATCTGGAGGCCCGGGACGGTGATGAGCTGCTGGGCGTGCAGCTGGAGCGGCTGACGCACCTGCTGCTGCTGGGAGGTGGTCTGCACCGGGCCGACCTGCTGCTGCTTGAGGACGGCGCCCGGCTGGCCCACCAGGGCTTTGACCTGCAGTGGCGTGGGCGACTGGATGGGCATCTGGGCCTGCGGGTGCGGGGGTATCTGGGCCTGGGGGGTGGTGGGAGGGGTGCGGGGCGTGAGGGCGCCGGCTTGGATGGGGGCGGCCGCCTGGGCCGGGGAAGACTGGGCGGCTGGCTGGAGGTGAGGCTGGGTGGGCACGGTGAGCTGCTGCTGGCCCTGAGCTGCTCCGGGACACACACACCACACACCACACATCACACACCACACACCACACACCACACACCACACACCACACACCACACACAGTGTTGAAAGTATTGTGGCCATCACAGGAGCATGGTTGTTATGTGTGTATATACAACATCCATCAGTGCAGTTATAGCCTGTAACATCCATCAGTGCAGTTATAGCCTGTAACATCCATCAGTGCAGTTATAGCCTGTAACATCCATCAGTGCAGTTATAGCCTGTAACATCCATCAGAGCAGTTAAAGCCTGTAACAGTCAGAGCTGCTCCTCTCAGAACTTTCACCCTGCTATGGAATCTAATCTACAAAATCTTATATGAAGGTTCCCATATTTGCACTCTACCATGGTTAATGTTTTATCATGCAATAAACTCTCTTTATGGTAAAAAACCCTCCCCTTCGGTCACAGAGAGAGTGGTTAGGGCAGAGCTCCAGGCAAAGGCTTTGGCCCGACATAACTTTGCTATATTGATGTAATAAATGTTTTGTTGTTCACGTCGACCTCACACAAATGTTCCAGAGGGATAATATAAAAACAGCATGTGGGGGTCGGGGTGGGGTTTCCCCTATCAGAACAGAGTCTCATCCCCATTAGCCATTAAAAATGTACTGGGGGCCACCCTGCCCCTGTATGGGTGTGTGTTCCATGTTATCTGAGGGTAAGTACCCTTAGTGGACATGAAAACAGTGGAACACAAATATGTATTGTTAACGTGCCATGGTTCACCATAATGTATTGGCACTTGTGTGTGTGGGTGTGTGGGTATGTGTGTGCGTGCGTCCTCATACCTGGCGTGGCGGCGGTGGCGGTGGTCGCGGCAGGAACCGGCGTGAAGAGGAAGCGTTGCACCTGGCCGTTGGGCAGCGCCGCCTGCATGAGCTGCTGGCCGGGCCGGGGGATCACCGTCACACCCTGGGGGATGACCTGCAGCTGCCCCGTCGTCTGACCCTGGCCCTGGACCACTACCGTCAGACCCTGAGCACCGGCCTGCTGAGGACGGGAAGAGAGGGGGGGAGGAGGTGAAGAGACGTCGAAAGAGAGAGTGATGGGTAAAAGGAGAGAAAGATAGTGAAAGAGACGAGGAAGGACAGGAGTAAGGGAAGACAGAGCAATGATGGATGAAGGGAGGAGGGTGAAGTTGATGAAGGAAAAACAGGAGAAGTGTGAGCAGCTACTGAATATGCAATAATCTCAACACAGATAATAAGTTAGATGCATCAAGACACCAGACAGAGAGCCAAAGGGGAAGGTGACACTAACCTGGGGCCTCTCCACAGCTGCTCCTTGCTGCTTTTGCTAAAAGACAACAACAGGCATGAGAATCACATACACACTGTATCGTATGAGAATAACATACACACTGTATCGTATTAGAATCACATACACACTGTTTCATATGAGAATCTGACTGAGAGAACATATTCCCAAAACAATTCGCCATCAACCCAAAACAACTAACATGCAACACATAAGGACAGACAACTCGGCCATCCACAATTCCTATCCAGCCACTGAATTCAGCAGCTGGAGGAGGAGGCTCTCGTGCTGACCTGTGCCCCCTGGGTGAGTTGCGTGAGCTGGGCCAGGGTGAGCTTGACCTGCCCCTGCGGGGTGCGCTGGCCTGGAGGGGTCTGTGGCGCCACGGGCTGCCCTGGGGAGGCACCCAGCACCCGCTGCCCAGTGGTAGTGGCCACGGGACTGGCACTGGAGATGGTGGTGGAGACGGGCTGGCCGTGGATGATCTGAGTGACCACTTGCTGTGTCTGGCCTGAAGGGTGACACACACACACACAGACACAGACACAGACACAGACACAGACACAGACACAGACACAGACACAGACACAGACACAGACACAGACACAGACACAGACACAAGCAGAAACACACAGAGCTGATTAATGACTAGCCTGAGTTGCTATGACAGTGAGGTTCCACTTTGTGGTCGACCATTGACGGTCCACCTTTCAATGTGTAAATCTGCATTGTGTTTAACTCCATCATCGGAACTGAGAACAGCAATAGGAGAGTGGACACTCAAGACAAACAGGACACCCACCTTGTTGCATCATCAGGGGCGTGCGCAGGATGGTCTTGCCCATAGCGCCCTGTTGGATGGGGGTACGGATCACAGTCATGCCTGGTCGAATTTGCCCACCGGAGGTGGTGATCACCTGGTTTGAAGGGTTAAAACACACAAACTAAAAGAATCATTCTCCCTGCAATGGAAGACATAGACACCTACGCATGTATGTTTTCATCCTGTCAAGTCTAGACAGAGTGTGTTTCTTCCTCGCTAAGAAGGTTACTAGCACCCAAATCAACACTGCAATTTAACATTATGGACTCGTAACAAGGTCTGCATATTCAGCACTGTCTCACTCAGCATGTTCAAATTCTGTTTATTGACTTTGAACAGACACCCACCATCCCCAACAGCTTGGCTTTGATACAATAGGGAAGCTGTAGATGCCAAGTGTTGTGACTAAGAGCACAGTATTCATGTCTGACTGTGCTAGGGTGTGGGTGTGTGTGTGTGTGTGTGTGTGTGTGTGTGTGTGTGTGTGTGTGTGTGTGTGTGTGTGTGTGTGTGTGTGTGTGTGTTTGTGAGAGCAGTTGCACCTGCTGCTGGCCCGGGGAGCCTGGCGTGTTGGGCCGTATGTTGATGGTGGTGGTCCGCGGCTGGAATGACGTGAAGGTTTGCTGGTTGCCGGCAGCGCTGGATGGAATGATTCCCAGGACCTTCTGCTGGATCATGCCTAAGAAACAAGCCATTCTTCCTCAGCACAGTGCTTGGCTTTACAATGGTGCATCAACATGCAAAACACAACAACACACCACAATGTGATGTTGGACTGGTTGAGACGTTATCCATGCATGGTGGTCATTGTTTACCATTTGTTGACTTCCACCCTCATGGGAGAAACTTAGGTCCTACCTTGTTTGAGACACACAGCTTTCACTGTGTATTTTAAATAATGTGAAAGGTTTGATATTTGCTGCTGCTCAACTGATTCTTTTAATCAATGCTTCATTGGCTATTAAGTCATAGACTGGGCCTCCAGATCTATTGTGGGTTAATTTCTCGGTGATCATGTCAATGCATTATTTGTTTCCCTTCCGACTTTTATGTATGCAAAGGTCTTTGAAGGTTGCCATAGTAAATATTAGCCACCCGAGTAAACACACGCTTCAAAGTGTTGCTGCGCACGCGAGCACGGAAGCCTGCTCATAAATTATGCATAGATTCGGTTGTATGTCGACTGTTTCATTTTGTCTAGAAACAGTAATCGTTTCATATTTTTTGCTGTTTTAGCCGAATCTAACGAAAATAACAGTACGTCACACAAGTCAACGTTGAAGCGCCTTAAAACCCCATTTTTTCCTTCTTCACCACCTTCTGTGGTTGGCCTTCAGCAGGGATATCGGGTAAAAGATACACTTCAAGAGGTCTCTCTTCAAAGTGCGAGGGTTAAGCCGATCTTTAGGACGAGGTTTGCAGCGCTGGCCAGGCATCAAACAACCACTTCTCGGAGCTCTGTTTGCAGAGTTTGCGACACACTTCTGTTTGAGGCGGAAAACAAGAAGAGACCCCTCTGTGTAGCGAGCTACCTGTCTGAGAAGCCAGACCCCAGGATAAACTTGTTTTCATGCTCACTTCCTCAACTTCCTCCAAAACAAACAACCCCGCTTGAAACGTTCAAACTGGAAAAACACACGCCTGTCTGTTACGGATGCCTCTTTTAACGAATCACGGGTGTTACTAGACGGGCGTGCTGTTTGTTTGTGGAGTAATTTGGCCCATCCGCTATACGTGGACGTTCCTACTGTGTGCGTGCGTTCGGATTTTGTGGTGCTAGTTTGTGGCAAACAGCCAATAGTCAAACATTTGAGACTTATTCAAAGATAATAGCAAAACAGACAGAATGTGGCAAACTATGCGTTTTTTGTGTGTAATACATACGCAATGCTGGTTACTTTTGGCACACTGAATAGTCACCAATCAATTAGGATAATAATATTGTGCCTTAACACTGACTTACAGACGTGACACTTGTCATGAACTTTGAAGGCTCTGCCAGTTCAGACTACACTGACTTAGGGCCTGCATTTGCCAGGTTACAGCACTAACTCATTTAACAGACTACACAGTACAAGTCTCAAACGGGGATCCAGAAATAGTCTGTTTTTGGACGCACTGGGCATAATGTCTCAGCGCTGGACATGCTGTGCCATCCCTGACATCTGTTGTGCCAAGAGTGACCACTGACTCATACGCTGGCATGCAGTGAGGACAGTGGCAGTGGAATGATGGATGGCTAATAACACAACATCGTTAGTCCCCAACCCCCCCAAAAAACCTGGCATAAATGCGGTGCCCAATTATTTTTTTTTTTTTTGTACCTCCTTCAGTGGTTGGCACATTTAAGGTGACGATCTTGCTATTGGCAGGCAGTGGCAGCTTGGCAGTGATGACTTTGCCAGCCATGGAAACCGGCGTGCCAGTGATCTGGAACGTCTGCCCAGATGTGGTAGCCACCGTGGTGACGGTGCCGGGGGTAGCTGGGATAGAATGCAGGTTTATTGAAGCGGGGTTGTCAGGGGCCCCCCCTCGACAGTAACATCAGCATCATTAAAACCACCAAGAGGACCAGCAGGTTAATTGAGCAAGGCTGTTGCAATAAGTAAAAGCAACCTTGGAAGCTGTTGCAGTGATTACTTGACAAATACAACCTGCAGTGGTCTAAAAACACCCTGAGGAACCCACTGTTTGCTTGTTTGCTTTGCCTATAACCTATAGGTAGGGGTTTTGTTTTTGTTTAAGTATGCTTACTTGTTAATGTATACTTATTTGTTTAAGTTTGCTAACTTGTTAATGCATGCTTATTTGTTTAAGTATGCATACTTGTTAATGATGACTTATTTGTTTAAGTATGCATACTTGTTAATGATGACTTATTTGTTTAAGTGTGCCTACTTGTAGACTTATATTGAGAAAGCTTTCCCTTTTTTTAATTGTATGCATACCATGGAAGATACTGTACACATTGCATGCGTTTCGATGTGTATTTTGTGGTGACTGAATTAGATGTTTCTAAAACAGCTTCAAATGTATGTCTTGCAAAAGTATCAAGACTGATGGTATTTCTTTGGCTCAAAGCACCACTGAAGCTCCACAGTGGCCACAGACTCGTTCTCAGCAATATCGGAGAAGTCTGTTACTTGAGCCGTAAAGAAAAAAAGGAAGGACCTAATCACAATCCTTTCCTGTATTTAATGAGTCACAAAGATCCCAGAGGACCAATCAGTTCTCATTTGGCTTATCTAGCCTGTCATTAAGAGAATTCTAAAATAAAATGCGCTGATTAATTTGCAAGGAGTGTGAAATGTACTAGAACTGACTCCTGGAAGCCTTAAATGCAACTCAAGGGAAAACCAGGGCTTATTAAGCTACCGATGTTGCTTTAGGTTCTGTGATGTGTGTTTACCTGGCTGCTGACCAGTCTGACCCTGTTTGACCCAGGTGGCGAAGGTCTGCTGGAAGTTCTTGTTGGGCTGGAATGTCACTGGAGTGCCCATCTTGGTGGCCAGAACCACTTTGGTTCCCGGCGTGACCTGGCTGGTGAGGGAGCCGACCATGACCTTGGTGGTGGTGGAGACAGGGGTGGAGGGGCTGCCAGTGGTTGTGCTTGTGTTGCTGCCGCCCTTCTGAAGCTCCAGTCGCTTCTGAAAACAACCGTCAGACACGGTAAGTCTGCAATCAAGCACATAGGAGCTAAATATGTGGAAGACTGAGAGGAATGGAGTCCCAAAACCATAGAGTGGGGTAGGAACCTTCCCGTGTTTAGAATTTTCTTTTGGGCTGAATTATTGCAAATAGTACAGTCCAATTAAATAGCCTGATTTCAAGACAAAAGATCTTCTGGAGGTCAATTGGGGGTGGGTTAGTAGATTTTAAGTGAGTGACTTGGTGGAAAGACAGAATTTAGGTATCAATTTGATCGATTCTGAAATGTTGTCCTTCTGATTGAGAGGTTTAGATTCAAATCTGGATAGGGTTATATCAGAAGGATAGAGGGTTAATTGCAGTTGTTGGCCAGCAGAACCTCTGATGTCTTTCCCACCTGCTCGACATTCACTCTTTCCAGGTTTACCCGAACCTCCATTCGGGCCTTGAGCTCCAAAGCCTTCCTCCTTGCACTAACCTTAGCCTGCTCGGCAGCCTGGGCCTTCTCCTTCTCCACCCTGCAGAGGAGAAGAGAACAGCCTGTTTACTTCCTGTTTACTCAAGCATGAGGAAGCGACAGAAGGGTTGCTAGACATTAGTGAGGAAGAGAACAAACAACACTAGGGTAGGTAATATGGAACATGTTTTCCCAACATCCAGAAGGCCGGGCAAAAGTGCGGTGACCCGGAGGAGCCTCTACACTCGATGCAAAAAACAAAACAAAAAGGAAGAGAGAGGATGGTAAGAACAGAGTTTGCTGTTTATCTGGTGTCTGAAGGTGTCCAGCTTGCGTATGTAGTGTCATAGGGTCAAGATCTCGCAAATGACCCTTGGCATGACCCAGAATTTCCTTGACACACAGTACCTTTCTGCGAAGGCCCGGATCTCCCACAGGTCCAGCTCCTCCTCTGCGACCCACGTCTCGATGACGGTGGGCCCCGTCTGCTTGGTGGGCTCTGGTTTTTTGGGCCGGAGGGCGCTGGAGCGGAGGCCCTTCCTCTGGGGAGTGGGGGTCTCTGTGGGACCATGGAAACGGGTAAAGGTTATGGGGTGGAGGGGTGTTAAACAGAATTTAACAGCCATGGAACAAAATAGAGAACCACTAGAGGCAAGAGCAGATCCAGTATTAACCAAGGAAGCTACAAAGGTTATACTTATTTACAAAAGGAAAACATTTAATCGTACAACTTGATGGATTTCCGTCTCACCTTTGGGTGTTTCTGGGACACCGATGGGACAGATGATCTTCCTGATGCAGTATTCTGACCGAATGCCATAAGGACCAACGTCTTTGCGCTTGATGATCTCTCTGGTAGTTATTTCCGTCTCCGAGGTTTCTGTGGCGAAGTGGTTGCGCACAGTTAGCCACCCACAAACATCCCAGTGTATGTGATGTTCATTAACACAGGGCATCTGTTTTAACTATACACCTATGCTACATGTATCTTAAAGAAATAGCCTGCTTATTAAATAACTGAACAGAACCTGCTATTTAAGACAAATACATAACAACAAAAGGCTGTATATAAGCGTATAAAAGGACCGTTGACACAAAAAGACAAGGATATGAAGTGAAGCCACCAGACACAGGAAAAACAGGGATGTAACAGGAATTGAGGGACAATATATGCAGACAGAAGGGAGGAAAGGTGCAGCTGGGTACCTGTGCGGGTGGTCCCGGCGTTAGAGGAAGGTTTGATGCCCATGTCGTCCCAGCGCAGACAGGCCCACAGCAGCCTCAGCATCAGGCTGACCCCAGCCAGAGACTTCACCGTCTGCAGCCGATACCTGATCCACAGGGAACACCACCACTTAGCTGAGCTATTTCAAGGTGCTCTTGTGACTCGCAGCAACATGGTCAACAAGGTTATGAAATGCATCAACAGGGGTTGTAAAATAAACTCGGATAAAGTATGTAGTTTTATGTATTAATTTAGTTTTTTTTATTGATGACCAGAAAGATGTAAGTAAGGCGGCATTGGACTTAAAAGCCTGATAAATTGGTAGTCACAACCTTAAAATGAACCCAAGAACTCAAAATTCACTTGAGACATTTTCACAAATGTTCCACACACACGTTTTTTAAATTAAACAGACGGGGGGAGGGATATTCCTCTCTCTCCTCTTCATGTCATTTTTATGGGTCTCTATGTGGGAAAAACATCCTCAGTGGTTAAGTGCGGCAGTGGAGCATCCTGACACCCGACCAGCATGACTCACGTCTGCCCTCATACAGAAATGCCATTAAAAACGCCACGAAAATAACTGGCCCCCGAGTCTCCAGGAAGGGTCACTAGGGTTACTGAGCAAACAGTGCTCCCGACAAAACATGACCTGGTGGAATAACATAACCTCTGTGGCCGCATTAGAGTTCGAGGGTGTTCAGTTTTACTACTTTTTTTCTGGTGGCAAGCAGCTCTAAGTTGCTCATTTTTAGTGTTGACCTTGGAGACAAAGTGCACGCGGACAAAGAAGTTGTGATAGTGTTTTGGAATAGAATCTTGAACTACATCTTTGGCTTTTTTACGAATTCAGGGAATTGCTCCTTGCAGGCCTCTAGCTGTCTGTTCTGTATGTGCGCTCCAAAACACTGCAGTGCTCGTACATAGTGAGAAAAAAACATAGTCGCTCGGACGGAGCCATAAATAATTCTAGCCAATCAACACATTGCTTCAGGAGCATGAAAGGAAGGAGTGTAATTTGATTGACTGTTGTGCTCAAATATCAACTCTATCTTTAAGTTTTGGGCGATTTGAAAGAGACCTAAAGAGAGATGGTTTTACCTCCAGGTGATGCCATATGTAGGTCTGGGGGAGGGGTAGGGCCATATGTCCAGGGCAGGCTTGGCGTTGTAGCTGAAGATGGAAACCTCGCGGATGCCCGCTCGGCGCCCCAGCTTGTATAGGTCGTCGTTGGGCAGCACGAAGATGCTCTTCTTGCTGCTCTTGGTAACAAACTTGCGGTAGGACGGCAGTGCCGTGCCCGAACGGGCCTTCTTGGTGCGCGAGAACTTGAGCAGCCGCACACGCTCCCGTGTGGAGTGTTCGTGGCTGGTGGTTGTCACAGAGACAGGGGAGCCCTTGAGGGTGGTGGAGGAAGAGGAAGATGAGGTGGTTCTGGTGGTGCGCTCTTGGCTGACAGAGAGGCTATCAGTTTGGCCGTGCGTGGTGGACGAGGAGACTTGCGTCAGCATGGTTTTGGTGCTGGTCGACAGCGTGGAGACGGCACTTTTCTCCGTCGACGACACCACAGCGGCCACAGACCCTGGTGCTGCTGTCGCCAGGCGCACCATCCGAGACTCTGTGGAGACGGTGGTTGTCGTGGTGGTGGTCGTCACTTGGGTCATGACTGTGCTATCGGCGGAACCTCCAGCGCCACTGCCCTCTGCAAAGACACTGCTTAGGCTTGAGACCTCCGCAGATTGGGTCGGGCTGATGGTTTTAGGGGTTATGACCTCCGACTTTAGCCGTTCAGTGTCTGTACTGTTGTGCTCCGTGGACGTCACAAGAGTCGGGGCAGAGTCCTGTAAACTGTTGCTCAGCTTGGGAATCTTAATGGGCGGCATGTCATCAGAGTCTTCCCTCGATACACTTGGCGGTGGGGAGACTTGAAGTGAAGTGTGGGTGGGTGTCCTCTCTGCCTCGCCATCAGGGGCTGTGTCCCCATTCAGAAGTGGCTTGAGAGGGTCTTTCAGTGGCGCCTTCCCCTCCCCCGCTGGGCACAAGCTGTTCACTTTAGCCTCCATACAGTTCGACAGTGTCGGCGGCTGGTTCTTGGCCAAAGAATTTGACACCAATTCGGTCTTCATGTCAGCGTCTCTCCCGTTTATCCTCAAAGCCGAAGGAACGGGAGCGTCGGTATCCGCGGAGTTGCGCTCCTTCACACTCTGCCCAGAAGACTCTAGCGTGTGGCTTTTACCGTTTTCCTCTGTGACTTCTATGGACCCGGAGGATGGCTTGGGTCCGTCCGGTGCTGTTCCTTGCTGGAGGCCGCTGCCATCGACTGAAGCTCCGGGTGGTGGGGTCGCCTGGCTTGTGCTGCTGGGTGTGCTGATTGGTGCCACCAGATTTTGCGTCTGCTGTTGCTCAGTAGTGCCCTGTATGGGTGAGGGGGTCGAGGTGCCAGGCTGCCCAGTGCTGGTGGAGTCTGAGGGGGTGTCTGCTGGTTGTGATAGAGGGCCAAGGGGCGATAATAGATTAGTCCTCGGGGGGAGGGCACCCTTCTCCTCCCCCTGACTGTGTGTTTGGTTCTCCAGCTTACTACTACTGCTGCTGCTGCCCATGCCTGCTGCAGGGGCCTCTTTGCCAGTCGTACCAGAGGCCTGTAGTCCACTTCCTTCAGTCCTCATTGGGTCCGCCTTAACCACTGGCTCTGTGATGGGGGGCTTGACTTCAGTCTTTATTTGGAGTGTGGGGATTAGGGGTGTTGGGGTCGGCGCTGGTGTTGAGGTTGAGGTCGGCTCGGCCTTGAGAGTGAGGCTGGCCTGCTTCCGCCGCTCCTGCCGCTGCCTCTCCTCCAGCAGGTGCTGCTTCACGCGGCGCTCCAGGAACCCGTCCAGCTTGGAGGTTTTCACCACCTTCTTGTAGGCCGTGCGCAGCAGGAAGCCCTGGCTCACGTTCACCACGTCGTAGTTGAAGGGCCGCTGCTGCTGCTGCTGTTCTTGGACTGCGGCCTTGGCAGCACCTTCTTCTCCCTCCTCCATGTCTTCCTCCTGCTTCAGGGTGTCCGCTTCAGAAGGCTGAGCCGAGGGGCTGGCACCCTCCGACTTCCCTGTAGGGGAGGAAAGGAGCCAGTTTTAGGAAAATGTCAGGATTCTTTTCTTCGAATAGTAACACCTTGGGAGTAACTGCTTTTGTTCTGCTTTTCCACATGCCATGACTTTACACTGATAACAGGCATTTTGACTTTAGGTTTCAGAGGCTATTGAGTGTTACCGTAATGAATATAATACATTGCACAAGAATGCTATAGTCTCATACAGCAAGACCCATCTTCATTCGCACACCCTGCCCCCTGACCACCATCTCCTCTTCAGCTCCTTGACGTTTTATCTCCCTACCTTTCTGAGTCTCCTCCTCGGTCTCCATCTTCTCCTCAGCATCGTTGCTCTTTGTCCCGTCTGAGGAGAGCTCTGGCTCGGACTCTTTCTCAGGGCCTTTCACAGAGGGATCCTCTGTGGTGATAGCAGGTTTGGGGGTTTCTAAAGCTTCGCTCTTTTTCACGTCTACGGCTGACGCTGTGCTGGTAGCACTGCCACTCTTGGCAGCTATATAAAAGCAAAAACATACAGCCCCATTTATCAACAGGACCCATTGTAAGACACTACATCTAATTTAATAATCAAAGACAGAGAAAAAGGCAGTTTTGGTTGTAGTCATGTTAATGCTGTACACACCCTCTAGGTCCTTCCGGTAGTTGGCGTTGGTGTTGCCGGGTAAGCGTGTGACGAAACGATGAACGTGTGTGTTGCTGATCCAGCTCCAGCCTCCGTACCCGGTCACTCTGTACTCCTCACCCTTCTGCTTCCAGACCTTCACACACAAACATATTTCAGAACCAAAATGGAGAGTGGAGTGTGGAGGCATCCGAGGTAAAAACGCACAAAAACGGTGTGTGGAAATGTCACCCGAGCTTAAACACACGTGTGAAATGACTGAGAGGTGAGCCTTCAGAAGCGAGAAGGCGCAATTAAACACGGTCGGCTAATTTGTTAAAAACCACAAACGTGCGGGAGACACTTCCTGTGAGCTTACAGCACGACAGAAAAAGAGGAAAGGATGGTCATCAGCAAATAAAGTATTTGCTTATGTTCTCAGACTTCCAGCATGTGTGTGTGTGTGTTTTACAGAGAGTATCTACATTTATTAGATTTATGCTGTGGAGTGTGCGCCATTTTATTATACTTTTTAATAATGTTTTCTTTGCATGTTACCTCTGGGCACTATCTGTGTATGTGTGTGTGTTTTACCTGGTGCTTAATGGGGAAGGTGTACTTGACCCAGGTGGCCTGCTGCATGGTCTCCTCATCCTCCAGCTTCTTCTCCCTCTTCTTGACCTTCTCCTTCTCCTCGCGCTCCATGGAGGTCATACGGTGTAACCTGACACGCGCACACACACAGGGCCCGTTAGTCAACACGCTCAAGACACAGATCATATTCAGGACAGTCGCCAACCCTGTGACGTAAGCAATATTTAAATGGGAAGATTTTGACGCAAAGAATGGCGCGCACACACACACACACACAGGTCATATTCAGGACGTTTGCCAACCCTGCAACGTGTCAACATAAGCAATATTTAAATGGGAAGATTTGGACGCAAAGAATGGCGCGTGCGCACACACACACACACACAGGGTGAGATCAAAGAGAGGGAGAGGTAACTCCCTGGCTGTTCTTGGCTGTGCTCCATAGATAACAGCACTGAGGCTTCTGGGCCTTGGGAGAAAATCATGGTGCTATATTACACACACACACACAGTTTTATACACACACACACACACACACACACACACACACACACACACACACACACACACACACACACACACTCAGCCTTTCCCATGCCAGGAAGTCCTCTCTCATCATTGAAGCATAATCCTTGCCTTAAGTGAGGAAGATGCGGTCAGAGGCACACAGAGAAAGTTGGAGGAAAACGAGGATGAGGGAGGCAGAAGGAGGGGTGGGGGAGAGGGGTGGACAAAGCCAGCGGAGTGAGAGTGGAAGAAAGAGAGATACAGGCAGGGGGAAGGGCAGAAGAAGACAGACAGACCACCTGCAAGAAACTGAAGAAAGCGATGGGCAAAGCAACAAATAGAGAGACAGACAGAAAGAGAGAGTGAGAGAAAAAAAGTCACAGGGGCAGGCAGTGGCGACTGCACAAATATTAGCTTACAACACAAGCTGGCCTTTGATGCTGGTCGTGGGGCGGACTCCCTCCACACTCGGCTCTGCAAACAGCCCAACAGACCCCAGGCCCAGAGAGCTGGAGCACTGGGCTGGAATGGGGCGGGGCAGAGTCGGCCAGCTATTGCTCAGCGTGTTACGGGCCTTCAGAGAGCTCATACACACAACAGAACCCACCGACCTGAAGAGGGGATGGGGAATATACCGCCGTCCGCTGGAGGAAGGACTGACTGTACAGATTTGTGTATGTTTTGACTTTGGTGATCACAGTGAAATTGGGATTGGGGGGGGGGGGGGGGGGGGGGGTCTGTAGTTGCTTCTTCTAAACATTTGACTGTGGTGTGGTGGATTTTGACAAATTACCATTTGGCAACAAAATAATTCCTCACATGCTCAGATATTGAGGATTTCGCACACGTCACTCTTTACATAATGACAATGTTTACACCGCTGTTCTGTTGGTCAGAAACACCAGATAATAACCAAAAAAACCTTTGTACACCAGATGTATATTGATGTACAGTATATAAAAAAAATTCTGTCAAAAGTAATGATACGTTTTTAACGTAATGTGTCCCGTTTTGGGAACACTAGCATAAGCAGCTAGGTAGCAGTATGGCTACATGTAAACGGACCCCCGCTAATGCCAATGGTGAAGGCTTGTGGTGTCGGGTGCAATACTAATATTAACTAAGCCCAGTGTGAAGTTTTATGTTTTATCTAATGCTAGAGGCTGTCAATAAGTTAATTTGCCTTGAAAGTATAGATAAGATGGTTGGTGTTTTGGAATTTTAGCTGGCTCATATATGCATTCTGCCAGCAATCTTTGGATAGACCCACGTTAAAGTAAATCTCAAACATTACTCATGTGATCATGTTGATGGGAATACATTTTGTAGTATGTGAATGCTACAATGTAAAAGTGAGAATGCGCTGTTGTTTTTAAGTGTGCTATATAAATAACTGTGCCTTGACGCTGGTGCGTTGCACTCAATAATGAAATCAATTTAAAAAAATCTGTGGCGATATAAACAAATCATGTGACCTGTGACATCAGCGTGAAAAGATCAATACAAGTGGTCACAATTACACACACACACACACACACACACACACACACACACTCCAGAGGGTTGACTTGCCTGGTGTGACCCAGGGCATCTTTCCACATGGGCAGCATGGCCACGGGTTTGATGGCACACTCCAGGATGGCCAGAGCCAGGGCAAACTCCCGTGCCTTACTGCACATCTGCACCGCCTTGCACCAGTTCGTCCTGCAAGAGTCAGTCAATTATGTGGTTATCAATAATGCCATGAACCATTTGTTTGATATTGTTCTCTGCGTTCCCACAAATGCAAAACAGGATATGTGTGTGTTCCTTAAACTACAGTCCAGGACTGAGAAATAACACAGTGTGCATTTCAACAGTTCCCAGTAAAGTCTTCTTCATCTACAGCCTCCTCATGTACTGTATACTTAATCTTTCCCTGTGATTTCACCTGACACAACGCTCATAAATATAGTCACGTGCCATAAACGGCATTTCTATTCAGAAAGACCTCTAAGGCACAACTGTTTGAAACTTTTGTAGCCTGGCACATGTGAAGTCTCAGCCAATCTCAGCCAATCTCAGCCAATCTCAGCCAATCTCAGCCAATCTCAGCCAATCTCAGCCAATCTCAGCCAATCTCAGCCAATCTCACGCGTGCGTCCCTACCTGTGTGACGCCCAGTTGGGGTGGAGGAAGGGTGCGGGGACGTTGTTCTCCAGCTGGATGATGGTGAGGCGCAGCGTGGATACCGTTAGCACCTTGGAGCCGTGCACCGCTCCGTTCCACTTGAACTCGCCGGCTGGTGTCATGCAGAACTTGTGCGCCAGGTGCCGGCGTTTGTCCTGGTCCTCGCGGTGCTGTGGCTTGTTGAGAGCCAGCGTGTTGTTGCTGAACTGGTTGTGGTAGACGCGGTACTTGCCCTCCTGGCCCAGCTTGAAGAAGTGGCCCAGCGTGCCCTTCACCACCAGGTCCCGGCCCGAGGCCACGCCGCTGGTGGAACTGCGCGTGCTCAGCCGGGAGAGTTCGCCACCAGGGCTCAGCACCTGAAATCGGGGAAGAGAGAGAGAGGGATAAAGAGAGAGAGAGAGGGGGAGGAAGAGAGAGAGGGATAAAGAGGACCAGGAGGGCTGATTGGATTTACAAGAGTACAATTTGTAGCCGTACACAAAACGATCCTGCATGCTTTCATACACACAACAGCTTTTTTAAGAAGGTCAACTGTGGCCAGAGGTCCACCTTTTCATGTGACAATCATTCCTGTAATGTCTTATGGCTCCTTCCTTATGATCGAAGATGCCAGTTGTCAGTATGGGGGACTATCCGTCAGTCTCTGTGTGTGTGTGTGTGTAAAAGATAGAAAGCATCTTCATCTTCATGTGATCTTCTCCTCACCCTCCTTGTAGCCCTGTATGTATCTGCGTGTATGCGTGTATGCGTGTATGCGTGTGTGCGTGTATGCGTGTATGCGTGTGTGCGTGCGTGCTCACCTCCTTGCCATCCTTGTAGATCTTATTTGTCTCGTGGACGGCGGCAGCTGCCTGTTGGCTCTTTAGCTGGCTTAGCTTACTTTCGGGGTTCCTCAGTCGCGTCACCATGCGTGTGGGGGGGCGCCTCAACGGTCCACCTGCCTCGCCGTTTGCTTTGTCCTTCCCGTCCGCTGCGGTTGGAGAACACACACACATGGATGAGTGAACAAGATTTAACATACATACTACCACTATATAGTTAAGAGAACCTGCGTTAAGAGAACCTGCATTTACAGCCTTCAAAATAAGAATACTGGTATATTCAATTCGAATCGCCTTAACGCCTCACAAGGTGTAATAGGTTCCAGCAGAAGCCTTAACAGTCATAGAAGGTATATTTAAATACAAATAAACAGAGGTTTCTTCATGTGGGAAAGACTCTATGAAGCTTGAACCGTCTAGCGAACCCATCAAGAACCTTTTTTTCCGAGGGTGTAGACATAGGTGGATGAAGCTAAGTGGTCAGACCTCATGTAACTATAAAAAGTCGAACTGCTTTCAAATTAGATAAAGAGACCCAGACAGTTTTGGAAATAAAACCCTTTTGCTTATGGAATAATGTAATGGTAAGCCATAAGTGGGACTTTGGGGGAGTAAACAGCCTATGGGATTGGCTGGTGTGTCTGTCTGGCTTCTGGCTGACCTGTGGCGTCCTGGAGGGACTTGTCGGCTGCGTCAGGCTCCTCGTGGCCCCCGGAGGTGGAGAACTGACTGCTGTTGCTGTTCTCGTCGACCGCGTCGGGGGGCTGGCCACCGGCCGGGGAGCCCCCCTCTCCTGGCCGAGAGCCGGACTCTGACTCCTTGTCTGCAAGGGAGGGGGTCGGGTGGGGGTGGGGGGGAACAACAGGACAGTGATTTAGATTTCTTTGCACAACAGCTTTTGCAATGTTATGGTCACTCACACAAAATGTGCTGAAAACAGAAACAAATAAATGTTTTGCTTAAAGCAAAGAGCAACCAAATGATCAATGGCAGCCACAACAAGCACAAAAAACAAGATGGTAATATGCTGACGGGAGGACAGATAACAATGACAAACACAATGCAAGGCTGAGAAGACAGAGGAGAGGAGATGGACAGACACTGCTCTGACACTGACACTGGTGGACAAAACAGGGATGAGATGTGAGAACATATGCTAGCCGACAGAGCCCCCTTGTGGTCGTCAGCTCTTCACTTCCCAGGCAAAATTGGAGGGAATTTCAGACCAGCAGCCTCTGGACATTTGATTAACAGGGCAAATTCACACTTTCAATAGAGCACTCCATAAAAACACTGGCACTAAAGCTGAGAATAGTTTCATTATTTAGCTAGATGGCACTCAATTAAATTAATGTATTTCTAAATGTCTTGAGGATACACTATTTAAATAGAGGCGAACAGAAATTCAACCTCCAAAAAGACCTCAGCAGTAGAATGGCACCTTCTCAGTAATTCAATTTAATTCACAAGGAAAGACATAATCCTGCTAAAATCATCATATCTGACCGGTGCTACACCAGGGAGATGTGCTCTGGAGCTCATTAGCATCCACATCATTTTTTTTACAGCACCGCTACTGAAACTCGCGCTAAAGGTCATATCACTGAGCTCCTTCTCCGAGGAAAGGACCTTCTCTTCTGGCAGTGGCCGGGCGCTCACTAAAGCTCCGGCTATATTTCCCATTAAGGAACAAGGTTAGCTGGAGCGCTGCCAACCTTCTTTTCTCTCGGTGGAGAAACGGGAGCCGGGATCTGGGTCTCGTCAGGAAAATCCTCTCCGAGGAGGCGGATTTGACGGTGATGGGAACCGTTATGTAACACTCACGCCGGTGCTGCTGTTTATCTCATTACGCTCCGGTGCGCAAGCAGGCAAAGCCAGGCATTCTACAGAGATGTTCTGAGGTAAACTGCTTGTTGCAAAAAACACTGGCTGCTTTGTGCTTTATTGTTCCTTAAACAATACTAAATCATTAGCGTTAGCTACAGGCTTCAGCTCTGGTTGTGCTGTGTCTTATTCTTACAGCTATTTTACAATTTTACCTCAGCATTTCTTTGGAATGTCTCTCATGGTGCTTGTCAGAAAATCCAGCTCTACTGTCAGAACACTTGTGTTGTGTCGTGCCTGCCTTGTCAGTCGCTCTGACTAAAATAATCTGCCCCATGAATAATTATAAATGTAAGTATTCCGCTCCCTCCCCTCACACAGACCTTCAAACAAACATCATTAATATTCCCACGCGCTTAGGATTCATCTACTGCTCCATTTTGGAAAGGCGCTCATGCAGCATAACAGAAACATGAGACATTCCTCGTTCGATCTTGTCTGCTGCACAGCTTGATAAAGTGATACTTATTCATTCAATATTTTTTCAACACACAACCAAATACAGTGCTTCCAAAATTAAAAGAAGAACACTTTGAGAACAGCGCCAAATATGAAAAATCTCTCCCCCCCCAGGTTTGGATCAGCAGATGAAGCTCCGTGTTCACATTCCCAGTGAAGCGCTGTATTCCATTACCTCCCTCTGACATCTCCATTCCCCTACTTAGACTGCACCTCCTCACTGGCTGTGTGTGTCAGCCACACAGAAAGACAGACAAAAGCCAGACAAAGCTGTGGGTCAAAGAGCCATACGGTAGTGCGTCATTGGTCGATGCTGAAAGGACAACAAAAGCTGCGTGTTTAAACTGCCAGGCTGATTGAGGTTTGAGATGACACAAGAGAGACACATCTGACAGTGCAAGCTTCAATGCTACCACTGGATGCCTCTCTCGGCAGCGGGACAGACAGCGCTGTCTGACTACGCCTTGAAGGGTCATTAGCAACAGGCTCCTGAGAGACAAGAGGAGGGAAACTGAACTCGAGAGAGAGAGAGAGAGAGAGAGAGAGAGAGAGAGAGAGAGAGAGAGAGAGAGAGAGAGAGAGAGAGAGCTGCCTGGACTTGGAAAGAAAAGTGGCCCAGAAAGAACTGCGGGAAGCATCTGGCTGTTTGCTGCTGGATATGCAAGAGAAGCAGAGGGTGGCGAAAGCAAAAGGACCAAATGATGAAGTGGATGGGAGGATGCATGAAGGGGGTGCGTGAACGATGGGAGTGAGCCCAGCAGGGCAGGGAAGCTGACACCCATGCTATGAGAGAATGGAGGGATGAGAGAGGGGGATGCTCCCCAGGCCCACAGCAGCTGACCCAGGACCAGTTCACCATGAGAGCCTCCATCGTGGAGAGGGACGGCATGGAGCAGAAGAGGCTGGCCCTGAGTCAGTAGTCTGGACTCCGGAGCCACTGCATGTTTGTCTGCATGAAAGGAGGGGCCCCGTGAACAGGTTAGTACCTGCTGTCTCTGGCACCTCCTCCATGCTTTCGGGGACCAAATCTCCCGCGCCAGGGGGCCCTTCAGGAGCCTCTACCGCAGGGCTTGGGGCCCTTGTGGAGGGTAAGGATGGGTCCGCAGAGGGGGAGTCGGGCTTCAGGGCCATGAGGCTGCCACTGGCCTCCCGACCAGCAGAGGGAGACTCTGCTACAGAAGAATGCAGGTGACTAAATCATACTGAAGAATAGGGGCCAACAGCACTCAGTCTTTCATCCAGGATCTCAAGTCACACATTCAATCAGCAGCCTTCTGGACAAGGCATTGGGTCAAGACTTTAATGCATGGGAATTTAAAAAGGATTTCTTTACTTGAAGAATCATGCTTCTTCTATAGCTACCATTTGTATTTTAGATCACAATGCTGCCGAAGTTTTAAAAAACTAGTAACAAGTTTTAGATCAAGTTACAGATGTGTTCCTATCAAGTAAGAAGGACAATGTCCAATCGCTGTCATGGTATTAAGTAAAAGTGGAAACACAGCATTCAGGATCAAATTCAGTGACATTAAATCTTTGCAAAAGTGATACTAAATACCCTCTGTATTCAGATTCCAGTGCCAATCATAAAAAGTCCAAGGCACATGTCCCATGTAAATACCTAGAAGGGAACCGTTTTCAAAGGAAGGGCTTATCTAACATTCTATAATATAGTGCTACGGTACCTTCTGGGTTGGCCTCCTCAGTGCCTGAGAGTCCTGAGGTGGAGAGCTCTCCTTGCATCGACTCGTCGAGCTGCTCCGGTTCTTCGTCCTTCCTGTTCCTCTCTTCCTCCTCAGCGTTCCGTCGCTTCTCCTCCTCCTCCTGTCGGGCCTTGAGACGGTCCAGAATCTCCTCTGAAGAAAGGAAGAAAACGAGGATGAGAGACAGGGCTGTTAGCCATTATGAATCCCACCCCAGGGACTAGATAGAGACATGGAAAGAGCGCTAAAAGCCTCACACACAATCTGACACGGTAGCTGAAGTGAGTCAGAGGGAATGGGGAAAATAATCCAGTCTCAATGCTGGCACAAACAGATGCAGTCTTTGCAGCATTCATATAGACATTGCATAGCAATGTAAAAGCCTGTTAAGAAGTGATTTAATCCCAATACAAAGTGAAGTCATTCTACAGCATAAAGATGCAAGTCCAGTATAGGGTTTCAAATAATGCCCCTGTGTGTTTGTTGTTGCATATCATGCAGTCTGATGTCAAAATACTTCTTACCAAACATGCATTAGATACAATGGACCATTTTGGACAACGTCCTGCAAAAGTTTTCCTTTTGGACTAGAAAAATGCACCAACTGTCTAAGTTAAAATCCCCTTTTCTGCTCGCTTGAGTAAAGACTTTTACCGCTGAATGAACGACTTGTCAATCATGATTTTGATTTAGAAGTGTAAGCGTTAAATCAACAACAAGGAGTTCTGTTCCAAAACTAGCTGCTAAATATCTAAAATGCATGCAAAAAACTTGCAAACACCATCAACAGCCCAGCTAACATTGCTAGAAGCTTGCCAACACACAAACTGGTGTCTTTTGGCAGTATAGCTGGCAATGGCATGCTGTGAAAGCTTTTCTTCCATTTATGCAAGGTGCTCCAGCCAGGAAACAGAGAACTACATAATGCATATCCATATAGTGGGAAAGACACACAAGTTTACCCATCCTCCACATGGCCATATGCTATCAAAATGAATGAGGATGGCATCAGAACTAGTTGCCTATAAAACCATACCTCAAAAAGTGTCAAATTGTTGCAGTGTTACTTTAATCAGAAAGATACCGAATGCACCAAGGCGCACCATGAATATGAAGAAATAAAAATAAGCTCAAATAGATAATGATTTACTATTAACCTTTTAGACTACTAAACTATTAAATAAATATAGGATAAACACTCTACATTTCACCGAAATAACAACATGAAGGATCGTGGTGCCCCTTCCTCTCTCCCTGTGGTTTGTTTTGATTGCACCTGACAACCCTCACAGTGACCATATGAAGGCTATAGGCAACAGTTTATGAAAGACAAGACGGAAAGGCAACCAGATTCAAGAACAACAAGAGTAAAAGAAAAAATAAAACCTGCAGGATGATACTCTTACATCTGGTATGTTTGAAGGTGTAAATTGCAAAAAATACTGGAACATTAGCCTTCAGAATGTATACATTACAGGCAAGAAATGTTTAAGTTCACCTAGCTAATACATTAGAAGATCTTGTCTATTGGGCAAAAGGCTAACGCCAGCATTTAAGTTTGAGTGTGTGGTTTATTCGGACTGATGAACACACACCGTTTGTTAAAAGGCAACCCTATACACTAACCTCTCTTACTTCAGATGTAACCTTAACATCTCTTCTAATTCGTCCTTTCTCAAAGTAGAGCACGACTTGCAGCACTCCCAAACTCAAAAGCATACAGCTAATTTTGTAAAGTGCTATATTGAATGGACATTCTGTTGTGGTAGCCTATCAGGTTCACTTCAACCAGGCCAATGTGCCAACCATACTCAGCAAAAACCATTAAATCAATAATTAATCAAACAGCTGGCAACATTTCTATTTAACCGAACATTCAAAAACAGATACACAGTAAGCAAAGAATCTCAGCAAAATGTGTCATTTGCTATTTCAATTGAGAGAATATCTGTATAGCTTGTAAGCAGGTACAATCTTTTTTTTGCTTCAGTTGTTTGCCTTAACATGTTTTTTTTTTTTTGCATTATTGGTTTACATGAATTATGTTTAGAGATTCACATTTGTAACTTATTTAATAATAATAATAATAATTATAATATTTGTTTTTTTTGAGAAACAATTCTGCTTAGGGCACTCAAATGGCCAGCAACGGCACGGAAAAGAACAGAGGAAGAAGAGCCAACTCTCAAGAGATGCATAATGATATCTATGATTGCAAATGTGCAAATGTGCACTCTAGAATAAACCTACCTTTCAACATCAAAACTGTCCTTTTTTTATTTTATTTGGGCCAGTCTAATTCACGTTTCGGACAGCCAAACTCAAAAGAATGCCTGCCTGACTGGCAGCGATTTACAAATTCTGCAAGCCTGCCCTGATTAGGGAGACAAACATCTTTCCTCCCTTGTAACCAGGAAACAAACCGCGGGGGGGGGGGGGGGGGGGGGTCACTGTTAGCCACCCCAGAGCGCCCCTCCTGTGTGTGTGTCTTTGGGGGGATTCAGGTGCAGGCTTCATCCCTATCTGCAACCGGTGCCCTCTGCCATATTCGTGGGCAGCACAATGCAGCCACTTATGGGCAGCCTTGGCTTGAGGCGGGCCCTACTTGGCACAGGCCAGTGGGAAGGGCAGGACGACCAGGAACCTGGAACTGAGCCATAATACCCCCCCCCCCCCTCTCTCTCTCCTTTTCTTGCCCTTCTCCTGAAACTCACCCTCTATCTCACACACTGTTTCTCATGGTCGGGTAATTCAGACACACACACAAACTCTTACTCATGTTCTCAGACACTCTCTCTTAGATCATCTCTGTCTCTGAAACACACTCTCTCACTCTCGCTCGCTCACTCACTCTTTCTTTCTTTCAATCCCATCTTCTCATCCATTCATCTTTGCCAGTGCCTTTCTTTTCTCTCCTTGGCCCTGAACATTTGAAGCTGCCTGGACCTTGTTTTGATCCTGCCGACACTGCCAGCCTGAATCCCTACCCACCCCACCCCACCCCCCACACACACATACCTACAGCCTCGCAAGAAAGGGGAAAAAGAAAAACCATCGAAGAGAGAGATAGCTACCTGACCTGACACAGTCAGCAGGAGCTGAACACATACAGCAGAGTAGCAGTGAGCAGAGGCGGGTGGGGGAGGGGCAATGAGTGGTGGTGGTGATGGTGGTTGCGGTGCGCCACTATAGGGGTGAGTGGGCTTGGTGCGGGGGAGGGGAGGTGGAGATGCCATTATCAGACTGAGGCAGGAAGGAGGGAAGGGAAGGAAAGGGAGCCAAGTTAATGATAAGGCCTGTGCACACAGAACAGGAGGGAGAGGAGACCCTGCCGGGCAGCAGATAGGCACAAATGAGAAATGCGTGAATGAAACTAAAGAGTGTGTGTTAGTGTGAGGGCTTCCTTGTGAGTATGTGGGGATCACTGTCTCAATGTGTGTGTGTGAGAGTGTGTCTGTGTGTGTTTGTGTGAGTCAAGAATTGTCAAAACAATTGCTTTCCCTATCTGCAGGATGATGATGACAATAGCTTGGCGGGTGGGCGGAAAGCAATCAGCCAATACTGAGGCCCTGTCCACACCTGGCATCGACATGCGTCTTGGGCGATCGGATCACAAGTGGACAGCTCTAAGTAGAGGTGTGAATGCGCTCAAGACGTATTGAGGACAAATTGGGATCCGATCACCCGGACCACATTTGTACGAGGTCTGGGGCGCATATGGTCATTCTTTTAGCACAGTGTACGCGAATGTGTCCTGTGCTGCATGGCTTTGACTATGATGTCTGGACATTTAAAAAAAGCCCAGAGAGATATAATGAGGGTGATTTCAATAACTAATAACGCACCAAGTAACGCACCACACACATACACACACACACACACAGGGAGAGAGGTAGAGAGAGACT